>NC_069503.1:149907679-150000391 GCF_027579735.1 Bombina bombina
GTACGTAATGCACACTGGTCATAGATCCAGGGAGTTGCTAGCTGAAATGCCTGATGGCTCTGTTGGGGAGCAACTCAGTTTTATATGAAGAATTCTGCAGAGTAGGACAGAAAGAGACTAAATCAAGACACAAATAGATGTATTCTACAGATTATTTAAAATATTTTACAGTATGTGTATTCATTAATAATCATTTATATTCATTTTTTAAATATTTCATATGTAATATTTCAATAATGCGTCTTTTTACATGTGCACTAACCCGATCTCATTAAAGGGACATTATACACTCATTTTTCTTGGCATAAATGTCTTGTAGATGATCCATTTATTAAGACTATACATGGGGGTTTTTTTGTTTTGTTTTTTAAATGGATAGTTTTGCTTATTTTTAAATAACATTGCTCTGATATTCAGACTCCTAACCAAGCCCCAAAGTTTTAGGAGAATACTGATGTATACCTACTCCAGCTTGCTTCTGTTTTTGTAAAGCGTCTTTTCATATGCAAAGGAAGGGGGGGGGGGTGTCTGATATTTCCCACTTGCAGTGGGTGTTCCAGTAACCTTTTAAACAGAACTAAACTGGAAGCTTCTAAATAAGTTTTTAAACGGTTTTATACTGGATTTTTATATCAGCATCTGTGCATATTATTCTTTATAGTAGTGTCTATTACATGCAGTTATATGAGAATTGGTGTATACTGTCCCTTTAAGATTTTTTTAAATCGCTTGAGCGAGCCCATTTAATTTCAACATGTTTTACGCGTGCTGCTTCCAGAGGGTTGCAAACACCTGTGGTAAACCACTTTTCACTTTTCGTAACAGTTAGCGCCCCACTCGTAACCTAGCCCAAAATGTTTAATTATGCATAGTTAAAGAATTCTGACCCTTCTCAATGCTGCACAGCAATTGTTTGATCAGTGCAGGTGCTCGTTTATATAATTCCTCAATTGGTTACAATACAAGATATGATACACAACACTCAAGAGTCTTTTCAAGGGGTGTGTCTCAGAGCTGCAAAACAATGCACTTTTTTTAATGCTTTTAAGAAATTTATTTTTGAAATGCAGTAATTATTTTCTGATGCATATAGGAAAATAATATAATGTTCCTTTCACCTACCTTAGACATTTCTTGATTTATTATTTGATGTGAGTATAAGATGCTGAAAGCCAAACAAATTTATGACTAAATTAGTGAAACAAGTTTACTGCACATGTGAGATACACTATCAGTATAGCTGTACTTCTATGTATTTATTAATTATTAGAGAAAATGAGTCCTGGAGTGGAAAATACTCTTTTAACCAAGACAGTAATCTCATAGACTCAGGTAACTATAGGTATACTGTATATATCTAACCATAGAACGTAGAAAATAAATTAAATGAGTTGTGCTTTTTAACTCAAACAATTCATAGTAGCACAGATTTACATCAAATAGATGGAATCAAGCACATTTTTGTTGAACAAGTAATTTTAATTATGTAGGCAAGGGTATACATTATACAGTATACATCATATTTTGATCTGAAATAAATGATAAAGTGTTTCACATTCTCCCACACAAAACAACAGGGAATATTGCTTCTAAAGATAAATGTTCTGTCTTCATTTACGTACATAAAACACTCTTGCAAAGGCCCTATATTAAAGGTTGGTATTATTATGAACAGCATACATAGTAAAATATACTTTGAAATGCACTGTTTAAAGGGATAGTGATCCCACATTTTTTCCTTTCATGATTCAGATAAAGCCACAATTTTAAGCAACTTTCTAATTTATTCAAAAGAGGAGGTACCCCACAGCGCAACCCTAAAGATACTTCAGGCTATTCCAAAATACAACTCTCCCTAATGGTGGAAACAAGATAAATATACAAAATGAAAAAATATGTCACAGCGCTACTACAGCAAGAAAGATCAATCAATAAGAAAAAAAGAGTGTAAATGTATTTCTAATTATGATAATGTTTATTAACATATATAGTCTTTTTTTTTTTTCTTTTGTTTTTTTTTTCAATTTATTGGAGGAAAAAATATGAACAAAATTTCGGAAATACAGTGCATACCAGCCATATGAATTTTAACATATCAGAATCTTATCCAATCAAACATAACTGAAAAAGTACATTTCTCAACAACTTGAACTTTCTGTGTCAGGTAGAATGTTACAATTTCTCTCTGTCAAGATGTCTTATCTGTTACCTCCAATCTTAAGTGTCTAATCTCTTATTTATTTTGCTGGGACAGTTATGTACAATCTCTAAACCTTGACCATCTTTGATCTGTCCCTTAACCTAAATCTTGAGTTCATCTACTTTGTCTGATTCTGAAACCAGTCGTGCCCTTTTACTAATACTATCCGGATCCTTCCCTATCTACTCTAACCTGTACTCAAGATTTCTCACAAAAAATTTAAAAATAAAATTATTATTACAACTCAGGGGAGGGAAGGGGGGAGAGGGAGAGAAAAGAGAGGGGGGAAAAGAAAAAAGAAAAACAAAAACAAAAAAAACAAAAAAAAAACACAAGGGAGATCCCTTCACTTGAAAACTACTGGTGAGTTCCACCTTGCTTTTACAATTAGTGCTGTTCCCACCTTAGCGAGTATGTGCCCAGCTTGACGGTAATGAACCATCTAGAATTAATTCAAGGAAAGGTATGGAGTCTTGGAATGGCGAGAGAATATACTGTTGGACTGTTATGGGTTCTCCCTGGATATACTTTTTCCATTTCTTAAAAAATGTAGTAACCTGTTTAGCTGCTCCTTTATCTAGTCCTATTATCTCTACCATAATCTGGCTTCTCATGGCGTTTATGAATTCAGTGATTGAGGGAGCATCTTTATGCTTCCACCCTTTACATGGCTGATTCCTTACAATCAAGATTGCTAAATTTATGAGAAGTCTGTCTCCTATATTTTGTGTTGGATACAAAAAAGAATATATGTTGTGCCTCTAATTCTAGCTTGTCTCTAAGTTTTCTGTTAATCCAGTATTGGATTTTCCTCCAAAAATGCGAAATTTTTGGGCAAGTCCAAAAATAATGCAGCAAATCCGCTTTTACTTTATGACATTTAGGACACATAACCTGTGATTGGGACCACTTAGCAATTCTGGCTGGGGTTAAGTAAAAATTATTTATTACATTAGATTGTGATTCTCTCAGATTAATTCTATCTGTAGCTTCTCTTGCCCTATCAAGACTGTCCATTATATCCTTATCTAGCAGATCGGGAAAAAAAGATGCATATCTCTGTTTACACTGATTGATGTGCAGTTCTCCTTCTTTACTCATAATATACTGGTACCAAATCGAGATGGCTCTAACCCCTGCTTTATATAGGGTTATCCCTGCCTCAATATTTAATTGCGCCCAATGCTTACTAAACCTACTATCATAGTAATTTATAAAATGACGTATCTGAAGATATGCAAAGAAATGCTGGGATGGTAAGCTATATTCGCGTGCTAGATTCTCAAATGTCCTAATATGCCCGGTAAGTGGATCTTTCAATTGTGATACATAAATCAGGCCTTTAGTTTCCCAAGTTTGAAATATGCTATTGCTGTGTCCTGGTGGGAAAGCTGGGTTACCAGTAATTGGTAGTAATCTAGAGGTCTGAAATTCTATCCCCAAAGTTTTACAGTATTTCTGCCATGCGATCACTACATTTGCAAATGTTATTAATCTACTTATATTACTTGGTAGTCTTCTATGTGGGCAGTGAAGCACTGCCTGCAGATTAAAAGGTTTAATTAATTCTGTTTCATGTTCAGAATAAGTAACATAGTCTGATTTGCTAAGCCAATCTACCCCAAATTTAACCAGGGACACCATATTGTAGTATTTTATGTTTGGGCATGAAAAACCTCCAAACCGCTTATCCTGGGACAACTTATTAAGAGCGATACGTGAGGTCTTTTTCCACCAAATAAAAAAAGCACAGGCCTTGTTCAAATTATCAATGTCTTTCTTGTGTAGTAAGAGGGGTAAATTCTGAAGTAAAAAGAGGAATTTTGGAAAAATAATGGTCTTAATGACATTAATGCGGGCTGAAATGGATAAATAGTATAAGTTCCATTTTGCTAGGACGTGTTGCAAGTTCTGAAATGGCTCTTTGAAATTAAGCTGATACCAGGATGCTGGGTTCTTACTAATCTTGATGCCAAGATAATTGATGCTCTGTACTTCTTTGAATTTATCGGAGTAACTATTTCTATTTTTCCTGATCCAGAGAATTTCTGATTTGTTAATATTTATTTTATATCCGGAGAATGTACTGAAAGTATTTAATATCTTCATAAAGCATGGTATGGAATGCTTTGTGTGTTGTAAAAATATTAATAGGTCGTCTGCGTAGAGTGCCACAGACACCTTCTGTTTCCCCACCAAAATTGGTGAAAGGGTCTTCCTTAGATATATGGCTAGAGGTTCCAATGCAATATCAAATAGTAATGGCGAAAGTGGACACCCCTGGCGCGTTCCTTTGCCTAGAGTGATACTTTGTGATAATTCACCATTAATGAGAAGTTGAGATCTGGGTTTATTGTATACTAACCCGATCAAGTCGACCAGGGCGCCAGAGAAACTAAACTTCTTCAACGAGTTTATTAAATGATCCCAGATAATTGAATTAAAAGCCTTCTCGGCATCTACGGTGAGTAAAGCTATATCTTCCCCCTGAATTCTCTTCCCGGCGTCCTGGTCGACCTGATGGAGATAGTCCACGGTAGTGAGAACTCTGCGCATATTTCTGACTGCATTTCTTCCTGTAATGAACCCTGCCTGGTCAGGATGGATAATATCTGTAATTATTTTTTTTAACCTTTCTGCAATAAGAGACATTAATATCTTGTAATCCTGATTGAGAAGCGAAATCGGACGGTATGACGCTACATATATAGTCATAACTCCATACGTTAAATAAATAAATAAGTGACCGGTCACTGATAAATATCTACTAATAAACTTTTTTTATAAGTGTATATACAATACCAATATTGTCTTCGTTCTCTTGGTGTCTTTATTTGAAACATCAGGAATGTAAGCTTAAGAGCTGGCCCATCTTTGGTTCAGCACCTGGGTATCGCTTGCTGATTGGTGTCTAAATGTAGCAAGCGCTATCCAGGGTGCTGAACCAAAAATGGTCCGACTCTTAAGCTTACATTCCTGCTTTTTGAAATAAAGATTTCAATTGAATGAATAAAAATTCATAATAGGAATAAATTAGAAAGTTGCTTAAAATTGCTGCTGTATCTGAATCATGAAAGAATACATTTGGGTTCAGTGTCCTTTTAAGACCACCCCCTTCATGGTTTAAGATGTTGTTTTCTTATATATAAGTGTTATTGCTAGTGGCAAGTAACATTATTTGTATTTGTATGGCATGCACTCTACTGGACCTAAACTTCTGTAATGTTACCCTTCTCTATATTCATAGGATGCTCTATACATAAACATTAATAATAAAATGCTTATTGTATTCATGCTGTTTAGTAATGTAGTATCCTTGTACCTTTCAATTTGATTTTCTAATCACAGTGGGATCTGAAAATATATATATATATATATAATCTACTTTAAATCATCTTTACCAGGGGGTTCTCAACCTTTTTACATGCTGAACCACAACAGAATTATTTTTTTCATTTAAACACCAGTAAAGTATTTTTTTTTTTAAAGGGACATGAAACTACATTTTTTTCTTTTTTTTCTTTAGTTTTTCAGATAGAGAATACAATTTAAAAAAAGTTTCCAATTAACTTATATTATCTAATTTGCTTCGCTCTCATTTTATTCTTTGTTGAAGAGATATCTAGATAGGTAGCGTGTACATTTCGGCAGCACTTTTGCTGATGAATAACTGTGGAAAACTGCTGCAATAAAGTGGTGCAGACACGTGCACACTCGTAAACTTACCTTTCTGATTATCAACAAAGAATAACAAGAAAACAAATCAAATACTTTGATAATATAAGTAAATTGGAAAGTTGTTTAAAATTGTATATCCTAAGAGCAGTGAAAAAATATTTTGAGTTTTATGTCTTTTTAAATATTACTAAAATAAACAATTATATATGCTGTACTTATATATGAAAAAAATAATAGGACTGTAAATTGGCTAGGTATAGAGCATCACCCCTAATAGTTAAATGGTATAAAAGTCCCAGGAATCTGTCCCACATTGTTAAAATTTGCAGGTAAGGGCTTGGGATAGATGCCTGAATGTGGCTATTACATATGAGGTCTTTTTTGGTCATACATATCTCTTTGCATATTGTGACATCTAAGACATCTGCACTTTTCATTACAGTCTCCTGCAGGTGACAGATTACATTGTATATTACAAGTTTTATTATTTTATGCATATTGTGTGAGATGTACATTGTACGTTTGTGGTGGAAACCATTAGTTAGCATGCTCAATAGTCCTGTAACCTGCTAAAAACGTACATGGAATTTTTGTTTCAAATCTTGGCAATTACTCTTGTTTCAAGCTGTATCTGAGCGTGTCATTCTGAGAATCCATAAAGTACGCATTTTTTATGATGTTAGGGTAATTTCTATGTGCAAAATTAATTTTATAAGGTTCTTAGTTCCTCAGTTAGCATCTGAGTATTTTCACCTTTTCTCTGCCATGTTGCGGCTTGCTCAAAAGACGAATTATCAGCCAATGAAATAATGTGATTGATGGTTCAAATTTCTGAGTGTTTTAATGACATTATGTTAGGAAAGTGTTGTTTGCCTCAGTACATTAGCACTGTGTTTGGTGTTTTTGCTTCGCTCGCAGCTAGGTTGGGAAGTGGGATCTATTAATCCTTTTATTGCTGGAGGGTCCTGCGTAGCATTGCAGTTGAGTACACGTCAAGGCCCCAGGGCAGCCAAAAAGTTCAAATATAGTTTGTGCTGTATGGATTATATTAAAATAATTGACAACATCCTGCAGATTATAAAATTATTATGTCTAAACTTGACCTGATGGAACCAAATTTTCTTCACAGATATTATGTGTCTATTTCAAGATCTAATTGTGTTTCCTTTAACATTTCTTTTGTGAACAATATCTAATAGGGTCCAGACTGAGACACCCACCTACATCTGAAGTGAGGGACCTTTTTATACTTTGATCTAATTGCTCAAATTTTATTAAATACTCAAATCTACACCCTTTATAGGATCTCAGACAATTTAACCACGTAAAAAAGGTTGTGCCGCTTTTATTGTTGAATCATAGGAAATCACTGTTTTGAAATGGCACTGTATATCTTTTTAAAGGGGCATTTCATTTTGTTTTTTAAAGTTATAAATCCTGCTTTTTTGAAGACTTTTCTAATATATATATATATATATATATATATATATATATATATAACATTTTCCCTACTAAAGTGTAGTAATGAAAACCTGCATTTGCCCTCCCCTTTTTTTAAACATCTTCATCAGCCAATCAGGCAGACATACAGCTATAAGCAGATCATGTACATATGCATATTAATAGTATTATCACTCACAACTGTGCTGTGTGTCTGACTGACAACATCAAGCCACATTGATCCAAACTTACTGGTGTTGGCAAGTACCTCCGTGCACATCAGTGAGACTGGACATGGTTTACATCAGGACTAATTCCATTGCTTGCAGAAATAGGAACGTAATAAACTACTTTGTGATAGTCAGTTTAGAAAGTTTTAGAAATCTGACTTAGCAACAACATATTATTAATTTAATCCTTATAAAAAAAATAGTATGTCACTTTAAATGAATATTACAGCCTTTAAATTATTTCATTTTCAAATTAATTATCTAGAACTTGTTTACTCAAATTCATTGTGGAAAAAATGTTGGCTGTAGCAAAAAAAAAAACCATTTACTTAGAAATATTGTGTTACCATTTAAATGTTGATTCTCGTAGACTTCATTGTTAGTCTGTTGGAATCAACATTTGAAGGTAATATTAAAATAATAAATCTGAATTTTCAAATGTTGCATTTTTTATTGCTTACAGGTGCTATTAAAAATAACGTGTTTTTTTTTTAACAATAAGATTTTTCTAATTTCCTTTGTCGGTCTAACAAAGGAAACCCTTGTCACGTTTTAGTATTATTTGTTTACATCCTTATTTTAAAAATCACTGTTCCTATAGACTAATGGTTGAAGCCAACTAACCTGTTAGTCAAGATTAGGCTAGACCTGTAACCCTTCTGTCCACACTTTATACTGGTAAAATAGATAAACAACATAATTATCTGGGCAATGACCTGAACACTGAAGTTTTCACCTTTGCAGTTGTACACTATATATATTTGGTACTGCATGGGCGTCATGAAACTTTTTCTTCTCTATTTTATGGTAGTCTAGCTACACCTACTCATTTCATTTAAACGAGTTATGTGGTTTTTCAACCCTATTATTTAAAAACAAATTAAGTAAATTATAAATAATTAATTAAACATACATTATGATCATTTGATTTTTTTTTCCCTCTTACACTGCAGTTTTTAAAAACCATTAAGCATCACATTTTTCACCTACAACAAGGTTAATTTGTGTTGACATTAGATAGAAACAGAAAATACAGGTGTTAATTGTTATAGGCTAATTTGTTCTGGAAGAGGGAATTAAAAATAATAATTCAATTATTTAATAAAATTACTCTTCCCCTGTAACTGTAGTAGACACACTAAATCTGGTTTATTTACTGTGCAAAATGACGTATTATTTTGAGCTGTCCTATATGTTCAGCTGTTTGCTACTTAGCAAGTATGTTTAAAAGTTGTTGTGAAGTCTGTAAAAATAGTTTAAAGCAGGGCTCAACAAACCCAGGAGTCAGGGAGCCACTGGCTCTTAGAATTTTACTCCTGACTCTCAACTTGTTGGTTTATTCTCCATATATCTATATACAAATGCACTGTCTGCCTCCTAAAAATATACCTGTCTCCTAAATATTCTTACTGGCACCTACATTTCAAACAGATGTATCAAACCCTTGTTCAAAGGCATTTACAGATATTTAGAATCCAGTTATCAGAAACATACAATTTAAGATGAGCCAGATCCAAGCCAATTGCTGCCTGCTTGTTGTTACTGTGACTTTTGGCCATATGTCACTAAACACCTTGTAATTACAAGACATAACATATCACCCAAGTTTAAATATATATTTTAAAACAAATCAACATCTTGTTTACAGTAATTATTTTTTCAATAGCCAGATTCCCCCCAACACTTGCCTAATTTGGAGAAGCCAATCTGTCCTTGCTTTTGTCATTATGTTAGTATAAAGTGCATTGTTTGTAGTTGTCAACCGCTGAAGTCAAGTATGGGACGTAATGTAGCAGGGTTAGCCCTGAGAAGTTTGCAGTGTGCATTTTCAGTTCTCAGAATTAGAAAATTCACTATTATAAGAGCTAAATGACATGAAATGGGGCAATGACAAAAATGAAAGTATTGATTAAGGGTTAGGCTGCCTTATACATGACCCAGTTGTATAGGTTATAAAGGTTGTTTTTATCTTCAAAAGTGCTGCTGTGTGTGGATACATTGTTATTGTTATTATTTTACCAGGGTAGAAGCAAATTTAGTCACAGACTGGGGAAAAAATCCTAAACTAATCCTAAACTCCATCCAGACAACAAAGCTTATAGCAAAGCACAAGGGAGAATAACAAAATGTATATAAACATGTCTGTTTGCTAAGCATTAGAAAACAACAAGCAAATAAAGCTTGTGTGTGTATATATACTGTATACAGTATATATATATATATATATATATATATATATATAGATAGATAGATAGATAGATAGATAGATAGATAGATAGATAGATAGATATTAAATAGTTAAGCATGAAAATGCTTCTTTTGTCCTTTTAAACTACCTGGATGCAAAATTGTTTATTCTAATGACAATAAAGAATGATCAAAAATCATATTATCATGACTTCTGATGTCCAATAAACTGTTTCAATCTGTTTGATACTAAGAAAAGACTATAAATGTTTTAAAAATCAAAAAGTGTCAAATTAGAATAGGGTCTTTAGTAATTAAAGGGACAGTCTACTCCAAAATTGTTATTGTATAAAAAGATAGATAACGCCTTTACTACCCATTCTCCAGCTTTGTATAAACAGCATTGTTATATTAATATACTTTATAGCCTTTAAACATCTAAATGTCTGCCTGTTTCTAAGCCCCTGCAGGCCACCTTTATCTCAGGGCATTTTTATGGCTTTTCACAGATAGACACTGCTAGTTCATGTGTACCATGTAGATAACATTGTGCTTATTTCCGTGGAGTTAATCATGAGTCAGCACTAATTGTCTAAAATGCAAGTCTGTAAATAGCACTGAAATAAGGGGCAGTCTGCAGAGGCTTAGATACAAAGTAATTACATAGGTAAAAAGTATATTAATACAACCGTGTTGGTTGTGCAAAACTGGGGAATGGGTAATAAAGGAATTATCTATCTTTAATTTAAACTATAACAATTTTGAAGTAGACTGTCCCTTTAAATATATAGCGTTTTAACACAGCTCTGAAAATTGGTAAAAGTGTGACTTAGGGCCTGATACTGTACTAAAAGGTCCCTGGGCTGGTGAGATTCTATAAGAATGCTCACTAGTACTTTCCCTGGTGGAATTATATAAAGTCACTTTTTACCCTGAAAACACGCTAAGGGGCGTAATACTGTACTTTCGTATGGGAAAGAGATGCATACATTACAAAAATGCACAACGAAAATCCAAATTTACAAATCATACAAAAGTAAGTTAACCATTCACACAAAAAATACACAATAGAAATTGTATTGTTAAGGTGCATCAAAAATCATAACAAAATTATTCACCAAAAGTCCTAATTTATCAAAAATATAAAATTTGTATGTAAATGACACAAAATTAAATCGTTTTAACTATGCACAGCGTAAATTGTAATTTAAAGGGACACTCAATCAAAATTAAACTTTCATTATTCAGATAGAGCATGCCATTTTAAACAACTTTCCAATTTACTTCCATTAACAAAATGTGCACAGTCATTTTATATTTAAACTTTTTGAGTCACCAGCTCCTACTGAGCATGTGCAAGAATAAGTGTGTATGCATTTGTGAATGGCTGATGGCTGTCACATGGTACAGGGGGAGTGGAAAAAGACATAACTTTTAAAATTGTCAGAAAAAAATCTACTACCGTAGTACTCATTTGAAGTTCAAACTAAGTGCTATTGCATTGCCTTGTTATCTTACATTTGTTGATTATGCAAATCTACTGTGTTGACTGGTCCTTTAAGTACACTGGATGTGCAAAAAAAGCAATAAACTCATACTTTTAAAAAGAAAATACAAAGCATAATTGTCGTTTTTTTGTAAAAATGGACTAAACATGGACGTATATGAAATTGTGTCTCAAATTCCAGCAAAATACTGTAAACTCTAAACACTAATTACTCTGAAAAGAAAACCTAAATTTACAAAAATAACAATGAATTTAAAGTACAGTACACTGGAAATAGCGTCATTTGCTTTCTATTAGCCCTAATATTAAAGTTTAAACATACGCCAAGTTCTCCCTCTATACTTCGTACCCATTTGTGAAGAGGTCTCATTATTTCTATGGATGACATCTCGCTACTCGCAGGGTAGAACTCCACGAGGGCTGCCCCTTTGAGTTTTGGCGTGAAAACCACATCTAGACTTGCAATGTTATAGAATTAGCCGCCTATTGTACTCATTAGGAAGGTTCCGAATTTGAAAAATGTATTTTTGGACCACAAAATCCTGCCTCAAATCGAAGTTTTAAATCTAATGCCAAGGATAGAGAGAAACATGTTGGCATAGCATAATCTGTACTATTTGTCATTTTACCACAAACAAATTGTATTATTATATAAATTAATATGTTATTAAAATATATAAAAATAATAATATACTGTATATATATATATATATATATATATATATCAAAAGTCCAAATAGCATATAGCCCAGCACTCCAACCAGGTGTGGCAGCCACAACCTGGGTGCAATCCTTATGAGAGATAGTTAGAGAACAGTGTGGAAGAAGGGCAATCTCAGGGTTTGTATAGAGAAAAATATTTTCTTTATTCTTAGAGCATCAATACATGGTCGACGTTTCGGCCCTCAGTTGGGCCTTCATCAGGACAGGTATTATCTTAAAACTGAAAATATTTTTCTCTATACAAACCCTGAGAGTGCCCTTCTTCCACACTGTTCTCTCTCTCTCTCTCTCTCTCTCTCTCTCTCTCTCTATATATATATATATATATATATATATATATATATATATATATATATATATATATATATAATATTATATAATAATATATATTACAATAAAAATCCATTTAAAGGGACATGAAACCCACACATTTGTTTATTCAGATGGAGCATGCAATTTTATACAACTTTCTCATTTACATCTATATCAAATTTCCTTTGTTCTCTTGATATCATTTGTTGAAAAGCAGGAACATAAGTTTACGGAGTGTGCACGTATCTGGAGCACTCAATGAAAACAGTTTTGCCAGAATGTTATCCTAGGTATCTCTTTAATAAAGAATACAATGAAAACAAAGAAAAATGTTGGGTTTCATATCCCTTTAATATGTAGCTATACATATTCAGAGTTTTATTTTCAAATAAGGTGTCATATTATCCCATGTTTTATATACATATTAGGAAATGTTAGTTAAATATATTAATATAATATAATATTTTGTAGAGATAAACAATCTATAATATCTTAAATTAATTTACTCAAAGGGATAGTAAAGTCAAATTGAAACTGATGTGATTCAGAAAGAGTAAGCAATTGTAAGCAACTTTCCAATTTATTTCTATGAGCAGTTTTGCTTTGCTGAAGAATAAACCTAATTAGCCCGAGGAGTAGCAATGCACTACTGGGAGCTAGCTGCTAATTGGGGTTGCATATGTATGTCACTTGCCATTGGCTCATCAGCTAGTTCCTAGTAGTGCACTGCTGCTCCTGAGCTTACCTACATATGTGGTTTAACAATGGGTATCAAAAGAACAAAGCAAATTTGATAATAGAAGTAAATTAGAACATTGTTTAAACATTTATGTTTCTTTTTAATCATAAAACTATAATTGTGGATGACACTGCATTAATTGGCTAAAATGCAAGTCAATAGATAATAAATAAAAAGTCATGTGATCAAGGGGCTGTCAGAAGAGGCTTAGATACAAAGCAATCACAGAGGTAAAAAGTGTACTATTATAACTGTTGGTTATGCAACACTGGGGAATGGGTAATAAAGGGATTATCTATCTTTTTAAACAATAACATTTATAGAGTTGACTGTTCCTTTAAATTACATTAAAATAGACAAGTTAAATAACTCCACAGAATTAAAAAAATATTTATTGTAAAGGGACAGTAAAGTCTAAATTAAATGTATGTGATTCCAATATGTATTCTACTTTAAACAACTTTACAGTTTACTTGTATGTTTGCTTTGTTCTGTTGGTATCTCTTGTTCTATTGAAGAGAAAACCTAGGTAGGCTCAGGATCAGCAATGCACAACTGGGAGCTATCTGAACACATCTGGTGAGTCAATGACAAGAGATAAATATGTGCAGCTACACTTCACCAGCTAGTTTTCAGAAGTGCATTACTGCTCCTGAACCTACCAAGAGAACACAGCAAACCTGATAATAGAAATAAATGTGAAAGTTATTTAAAATTGCATGCTTTGACTCATAAACGTTTACTTTTCTCTTTACTGTCCCTTTAATGTCCCTTTAAGGGTAGATGTTAATGCTATAATAATGTGATGTAATTCCTGGCAAAAGGATTCAACTTATAGTTAAATAGATTCAGGCCCTGATGATCGAAAGCTTTCTGCTCAGGTTATATGATCTAAAATTATCCTCCAGCACTGCGAGATCCCTAGTGAAATTTTCAAAAGGCAGATTTTGCTTTTCTTCTCCAAGGGGCATTCCCTACATTTCTGTATGCAAATGAGAGACAAGTCCAGTGCAATATAGCACTGCATGACATGAGAGCTCTTCCTCATTTACACTTTAAATTTTGTATTTTATATTACTTATACTTCAGCTTAAGCTTTATTACATTTTAACTTTGCACTTTCTGTTTTATATTTCATTTTGCATACAGCAGTGTATTTAGGATTGTGATTTTATTAATTCTAATTGTGCTTTTACAGTTCCTATGTACCTTTAACAAATTTGTGTCATACTTTGTATATTTATGTGTATATTTTACAAATTACATTGCACTTTGCATTTCTTCTATTTAAAATAATACCGAAAAACTGTCAGCTTGAGTTTCTTAGAGAGCTTCTTTACTTTCTATGGACCAGATAATCAAACATTCTCTAGTTTTGAGAAAAATTATCATGCAGACTTCACAGGGGATGAACTCACTGCATTTTCTAAGGGAAAGGGCAGAAACTGGAAGTCCCAGAGCATTGAGAGATCCCTTCCATAGAAAGTAATGATGCTCTCTGATATGCATTTCACACAGGAGAGAAAAGGTAACTGGAGAACACTGGGGCTGATGAAAAGGCTCTGTTTGCATCAATTACAAATTAAACTGAAAATTTTCACTACAATGTAACTCACCTTTGTCTATATTTTAGTATATATTACTTTTCTTTTAGTTATAAGTATATTGTGAATTTTAAACAAAGTTCACCTGTATGCAGTTGGCGAGATAAATCAGTAACACCAGCTTGTTTAAAATGCTTACATCATTTCACAAGAATTGTGAGAGAGCTTCAGACATACCCTGGGAACATCTCTGTTCAGCCCAGGGAACTGCCCTTTCTCCACCACTTTCTGAAACTGCCCGTTTTAGTTTATAATGGAGCAAATACAAAGCGCAAAGTCAGTTGTAAAAGATACACATAAATCTACAAAATATTACACTAAATCCTAGTAAAATCACTACTGGATCTAAATCTAAATGTATTAAAATATAAAAGAGAAAGGACCCAATCTGAAATGTATAGTAATATAAAATACAATGTACAAAGTGTAAGTGTAACAAAACCCTCAGATACAGTACTATATGAGAGAGATCTCCCTTTTTCTTTTGAACATTCAGTGAGTTCAGCCCTTGTTAAGTCTGAACTACAATTTATCCGCAAGCAGGATATTTTTTTTTTATCATCAGGGCTTTAAACCACGCACACAATATTAAAAAATGTTTCCAATTTACTTCTATTATCAAATTTGCTTAATCCCCATGTTAGTTTTTGTTCATTGTTGAAGAGCTACCTAGGTAGGTGTTTCAAGCACTATATTGCAGAAAATTAGTGCTGCCATCTAGTTCTCTTGCAAATTGATAACATTCTTGTAAAACTACTGCCATATATGCACGCTCCTGAGCTTAATTCCCTCCTGTTCAACAAAAGATTCCAAGAGAATGACGAAAATTTGATAAAAACTTATTCAAAATTGTATGCTCTTTCTGAATCATAAAAGAAAAATATTGGGTTTCATGTCCCTTTAACGTTGGAGACCATACATTTTATTATAGCATTCACTTACCCTTTTAAATGTTATTTTTTTTGGGGGGGGGGTGTTAAAGGACTTTTATATTTATCTATTTACTTTTCTTCGCTCTAACAAAAGATATTTCAAAATATATCCTGTTACTTCTATTTTTTTATTAAAAGAGAATGCTTCTGTGTTAAAGGGACAGTCAACTCAATTTTTTTTATTGTTTAAAAAGATAGGTAATTCCTTTATTACCCATTCCCCAGTTTTGCATAACCGATACGGTTATAATAATACACTTTTTACCTTTGTGATTACCTTGTATCTCAGCCTCTGCAGACTGCCCCCTGATCACATGAATTTTTATTTATTATCTAATGACTTGCATTTAAGCCAATTAGTGCTGTGTTGTGGAGAACCCACTGCATGAGCACAATGTTATCTATATGGCTAACATGAACTAGCACTCACCTGTTGTGAGAAGCTAATAAATAGCATGTGATCATGGGGCTGTCTTAAGTGACTTAGAAACAGAGAGAAATTTAAAGGTTTAAATGTTATAAAGTATATTACTATAACCATGCTGGTTGTGCAAAGCTAGGGAATGAGTAGTAATGGCGTTATCTATCTTTTCAAACAATAACAATTTTTGTGTTGACTGTCACTTTAAACTTACATTTACATGTTTAGGAAACTAGTCCCTACACTGTGGGAGATCTTATCAGACAGTGAGCGCTGTGCACACACAAGGACCTACATGACAACTGTAGTAATATGAATGGGTTAAGTGTGTTATGATATTTTGTACTGCACACAAAACATTTGTCATTAGCTAAAGACACAAATATATTACCCTAAAGCAAACGTAGCTGACAAACTATATAATTTAAAAGGACACAAAACCCAAAATTGTTCTTTCATGATTCAGACAGAACATACAATTTTAAACAACTTCTAAATTTACTTCTAGTATCTAATTTGCTTTGTTCTCTTGGTATCATTTATTGAAAAATGTACATTGGTAGGCTTAGGAGCTGGAAGCTTGTTGCTGATTGGTGACTGCACATAGATACCTCTTATTCCCAATGTGTTCAGCTAGCTCCCAGAAGTGCATTGAACATACCAAGAGAATTAAAGGGATACTAAACCCAAATTTGTTATTTAATGATTGAAATAGAGCAATTTTAAACAACTTTCTAATTTACTCCTATTATTAAATATTTTCTTCATTCTCTTGCTATCTTTAGGAATGTAAAGCTTAGGAGCCTGCCCATTTTAGGTTCAGCACCCTGGATAGCGCTTTCTTATTGGTGGCTACATTTAGCAACCAATAAGCAAGGGTAACCCAGGTTCTGGACCACAAATGGGCCAACTCCTAAGCTTTACATTCCTGCTTTTTTTAAATAAAGATACCAAGAGAATAAAGAAAAATTGATGAGTAAATTAGAAAGTTGCTTAAAATTGTTGCTCTATTTGAATCATTAAAAAAAATTGGGTTTAATATCCCTTTAAGCAAAATTGATCATATGAGTAAACTGGATAGTTGTTTAAAATGGTATGTTCTGTCTGAATCTTGAAAGAACCATTTTAGGTTTCATGTCCCTTTAACTCACTGACCAAAAGTTTAACGTCATGTGGGAGGAGCTGAAGTAAAACTCCTGTTTTAGAAGATTTTTAGCAAACATACCTTGATGATAACCTTCTACTGATCATCACGGTACAATTCCATATCCAGAGAGTGTGCAAGAAATATAGAATTGTAAAACTGTTGACTATTTGGTAAAATGTTTTCTGCAAGGTTTTCAAGAAATCAGAAGAGAAATAAAATCCTCTCTAAAGCCTCAGACTTTTCTAGTGATATAGAAACCTATAATCATTGACAAGATAGTCGTATACAATATGTGTCTCCAGAGCCATGAAACAATGTCTAACAGCAAAAAGATAAGCAATAGCTAAGTTGTATGTAATTCACCCTTTTGTATCAGATTCCGTATTATTTTGTCCTGTAGTCCACAGTAATGCAAAGCTTTGTTAAACATTTAAGAGGAATATCGTTTTAAATGATGGATGTTTGGCCTACGCTTGAGAGACCTTTATGATCATTAATCAGCTTCATAGTTCTTTGGAATGAGCAATCGAAAACGTTCTGGGGGAATTGTAGGTTTGTGTAGATCAAAGTCTCTCTTTTTTTTTACAACAAGAACAGTCAAAGGAAAAGAGATATAATTGTAGAATTAGTTACTATGATATTGCTAAACCTCTTCATTTCTGGGGTTTTCTTAACCTTTTAGCCTAATGAGTGTTTTTCAACCTTTTGGCCCCTGAGGGATTCCTTATTGAGCAAACTTATAATTCCCAGGATGATTTGCAGACTTATCAACAACCTGAACCAGCAGTTTACTAAAGAATACATTCATTAGAATTAGATAGATAGATAAAGATATAGACAGGTAAGAGATGTAGATAGATATATCATATATAGATGCAGATGATAATTGAAAAATAGATAGATAAAAAATAGATAAATACATAAATAGGTACATACAAAGATGTAGATACGGACATATGATTAATAGATAGATAGATAGATAGATAGATAGATAGATAGATATGATACTGGTAATAAATGTAGAAAAATAAATATATGATAGCTATAAATAGATATAAATAATTGGAAAAATAGACAGGAAACAAGAAAATTATATATAAAAAATAAAGAATCTAAAATCAAAACAAGTAAAAGACCATTGCTGGTCAGACAACCTTATCCAGCACAAATACCAGTCAACACCAACAATAAAAAATAACATTAAGTGAGTGCATGCAGAGACCAGTAAGATCGTAACTATGCAGAAAAATCTCTATTTTTCAAATTTCTCAATATTTATTAAGAATAATATACAGCAAACTACTTCCTAAAGTAACATATAGTACAACTGACAAAAAGCTGTCTCATTTTTATAAAAATCAAAAACAGCTTTTTGTCGGTTGTAATATATGGGTAGAGTCTGCATATATATATATATATATATATATATATATATATATATATATATATATATATATATATATATATATATATACTGGATATATATACCATGATAGATAGATTAAAAACAAACAGAAAGATAGTTGTATAAATATGCTATTTTCTAGTTGATCCTGGCTAAAAAAAAAATCTGAACTCTCTGTTATAAGTCCCTGTCATAAAGGATATTCCCTGAACATTATTATATCTATGTTTGATAGATCAGCTTTTCTGCTTATAATACTTGCTAATGTCACTTGAGTATACACAAAGTCATCATTTTAAAATTTTCTTTCATTTTATTGTATGAACTTGAAAAAAAATTGAGATGTTGGTTCCACTACTTGAGCAGAGAAATGCTGAACTATTATTTCCCCAAACTTTATTTTCTTGTGTGCATATAGGTTCTCTTTGTACCTTTTTTTTCACATATTCTCTTCTCTCTCCTAACTTCCTCTTTCTATCTTTTTCTATTGCTTTGCACTTGACACTTTTATCTTTGTTTTTTGTAATCTGTTCTTGCTTTGTCTTATGTTGATTCTCTTGCTTTCCACTCAACGTCCAACCCAATCTTTGTTGCTACGCCAGTGATTATGTAGACAAATATTCTACGACCATTGTCATGTGTATGAGTTGGCAATTAGCAAAAGACTTGTGTGCTTACTTACCTCTCTGGCTTTCAGATACATATATACATATAGATATATATATAGCTCTATGTATGTATATATGTGTATATATACATATATATTTATATATATATCTTTTTTTTTTCCATTGCTTTGATTAAAGGTTCGACTCACCTCGGGATCGGGGGAGGAAGAGACATCACGACTTGAACATCTCAGAACATAAGGTTGTTGAGCGCATAGGACTCCATGGAAAAAAGTAAATCTTTCATGGTGAAATGTGTTTTCTTTAAGATTAGAGAGTCAGTAATATGCGTACATGCTCGGGGCCACAATTTAAAGCTATCATAGCTGTAGTAGGAGAATGTGAAATATCTGACAAAAATGATTAAAAAAATAGACAAATATTTATTTATATATTCAGAGTGTTTTTTTTTAAAATGATGTGCCCTATAAAAATCACCAATCCAGTGTGGGTTTATTTGTATAAATTGAGGTGTATATGATGAGTCCTGCTAAAAGTATTTCCTATATTAAAATGAGCTAGCTGGAAGCATTGGATGTGCCAATAACATAAGGCAAGTATGGGCAGCCACCAATCAACAGCTCCTAAGCCTACCTGGGTATCCTTTTCCACAAAGAATACCAAGAGAACAAAATAAATGAGATAATAGAAGTCATATGGAAAGTTGTTTAAAATGATATGCTCTATCTGAATCATGAAAGATAAAAAGGATTTGTGTCCCTTTAACAGCGAAGCATTTTGGAGAATTGTAAAAGCAGCAAATTACTGATTAAGTCAATGTATTTTAATGGTGAAGCTTAGGGAGCATGGGTGATTGAGGGATGCATCATTAATGGGATGCAGAAACTCTCATTTTTTAATTTTAACCACTTGCTTGCCAGGGAGAGCTGAAATGCATTGTGAATATCACAGTCAAAGGAACCAAAGGGATATTCAATTGTAAAATATACATGTAAATGGGTTAAGCTTCCAGGTGCAACACATTAAAGGGACATTATACACTAGATTTTTCTTTGCATAAATGTTTTGTAGATGATCCATTTATATGGCCCATACAGGTTTTTTTTTTGTTTTTTTTAAATGTATAGTTTTGCTTATTTTTAAATAACATTGCTCTGATTTTCAGACTCTTAACCAAGCCCCAAAGTTTTAAGATAATACTGATGTATACCTACTCCAGCTTGCTTCTGTTTGTGTAAAGAGTCTTTTCATATGCAAAGGAAGGGGGAGTGGGGAGTGTCTGTTTTTCTCACATGCAGTGGGTGTTCCAGTAACCTTTTTAACAGAGCTAAACTGGGAGCTTCTAAGTAAGTTTTTACATGGTTTTATACTGGATTTTTAGATCAGTATCTGTGCATATTATTCTTTGTAGCAGTGTCTATTACATGCAGTTATATGACAATTAGTGTCTACTGTCCCTTTAAGACTTCTGAGAGGAGTATTGCTGGTGAACCAATCAGAGGTTGCATACATACATATCTGCTAATCACTAGCTTTGTCTGTCTCGGAATGCCACAAACATTTGCCAGATACACAGTCTCAACTATGTGTTTAACTTCTTTGCAGAGGATAAGCTTATAGGGAAAAATAAATATTTCTTTAAAACAATCTTACAACATAGGACATTTTAAGTTTATATTTAAACATCTACATTCAAATAATAAAAAAATTCAAGCCAACCTAGACCTCTTTTATTTATTATAGTCATTTATTTCTCTTCAGATTATGAATGCTATCTCTATTAGTAATTGTCTTCTCAAAAAGACCAAACATAATGCAACTAGCTATGTTAATACACCAAAGATTACTGAACTATTTTATTATATTTAATTTTATAGTTTCTTCTGCATAATTGTTCTATCAACCAAGATAGAACCTTAGTTTACCTGAACACTGGCATTTACACAGTACTTTTAGCCTTATAAGTATTATTATTTTTCCACTTGTTTTTAGTTACCGCCATATTAAAGGGACATTATACACTCATTTTTTTCTTTGCATAAATGTTTTGTAGATGATCTATTTATAAAGCCCATAAAGTTTTTATTTTAAATAAATGTTTAGTTTTGCTTATTTTTAAATAACATTGCTCTGATTTTCAGACTCCTAACCAAGCCCCAAAGTTACCCAAATGCATTGGCCATGACTGGCTAGACCTGTTCAGCTGATCTGAAGCTGCAGAGAGCTGTAGTTTTGTAGGATTCATACCAAATTCCTAATCTACACCTAGATTACGAGTTTTGCGTTACGGTTTACACGCTGAAACAATGGCCATTTCAGCGTAAAAACAGTAACTCAGCCATTACGAGTCGTGTCGGTATAGCTATACCGCAAGCATTTTAGCTTGTAATGCAATGTCAGTCCCACACTAAAAAAGACGTTTTTGTATTGCAGGTTGTGCGGTGAGACTAAAAAACTTGCGTTATAGCCTATACCGACACGATCCATCCGCTATCTAAGACCAGTAGTTATGAGTTTTGTGCAACAAAAATGTACAAAAAACTCATAACTAAAATTTTACAAAGTACACTAACACCCATAAACTACCTATTAGCCGCCCTCCTGCATCGCAAACACCATAATAAAGTTATTAACCCCTAGTCTGCCGCTCCCGTCATCGCCGCCTCTAATAAAAGTTATTAACCCCTATTCTGCCGCTCCCTGTCATCTCCACCACTATAATAAAGTTATTAACCCCTATTCCCCCACACTCCAATATAGCCAACACTATAATAAAGCTATTAACTCCTATTCCGCTGCTCCCCGACATCGCCGGCCCTAGATAAAGTTATTAACCCCTAAACCTCTGGCCTCCCACATCACTGCCACTAAATGAACCTATTAACCCCTAAACCGCCAGCCCCCCACATCGCAAAAAAATAAATTAAACTATTAACCCCTAAACCTAACAACCCCCTTTTTAAAATTACAATATCCCTATCTTAAAATAAATAAAAACTTACCTGTGAAAAAAAACAAAAACTAAATTTAAACTATAAATTAACAACTATTATACTAAAATTAAAATAACTACCAATTAAATAAACTAAATTACACATTAAAAAAAAAACTAACACAACTAAAAAAAATTAAATCTAAAATTGCAAAAAATAAAAAACACTAAATTACAATAAATTACAAACACTAAATTTCAAAAAATAACAAACACTAAATTACGAAAAATAACAAACAAAATTATTCAAAATAAAAACAATTACACCTAATCTAATAGCCCTATAAAAATAAAAAGTCCCCCCAAAATAAAAAACCTTAGCCTACAAATAAACTACCAATAGCCCTCAAAAGGGTTTTTTGTAGGGCATTGCCCTAAAGAAATCACCTTTTTTACCTGTAAAAAAATACAAAGTCCCCCCAACAATAAAACCCACCAACCAACCAACACCCCAAAATAAAAAACCTAACTCAAAAGAAACCTAAGCTACCCATTGCCCTGAAAAGGGCATTTGTATGGGCATTTCCCTTAAAAGGGCATTTCGCTTTATTGCATTGCCCTTAAAAGGGCATTTAGCTCTTTTTAAAAAGCCCAAACCCTAATCTAAAAAAAAAACCACCCCAAAAAAGTTAAAAAAACCTAACACTAACCCCCTACGATCCATTTACAGTTTCTGAATTCCGGACATCCAGGCGGCGAGAAGTCTTCATCCAGGCGGTGAGGTCTTTATCCATCCAGGTGGCGTCTTCTATCTTCATACTGGTGACGCCTTCTATCTTCATCCTGGCGGCGCGGAGCGGGACCATCCTTCAAGACATCCAGCGCAGAGCGTCCTCTTCAAACGGTCACCACCGTACACTGAATCTTCACTGCAAGGGAGCATTTTTAAAATGGCGTCCCTTGCATTCCTATTGGCTGATTTGATTTTTGAAATTCAAATCAGCCAATAGGATTAGAGCTACTGAAATCCAATTGGCTTTTGAAATCAGCCAATAGGATGAGAGCTACTGAAATTCTATTTGCTATTCAAATCAGCTAATAGAATTTCAGTAGCTCTCATCCTATTGGCTGATTTGAACAGCCAATAGGATTTCAGTGGCTCAGGCGGCGACCATATGAAGAGGATGCTCTGCGCCGGATGTCTTGAAGAATGGACCTGCTCCGCGCCACCGGGATGAAGATAGAAGATGCTGTCTGGATGAAGATAGAAGACGCCGCCTGGAATGATGAAGACCTCGCCGCTTGGATGAAAAATTCTCGCCGCCTGGATGTCCAGACTTCAGAAACTGTAAGTGGATTGTCGGGGGTTAGTGTTATGTTTTTGTTTTTACTTTTTTGGGTGTTTTTTTTTTTTTAGATTAGAGTTTGGGCTTTTTTAAAAGAGCTGAAAGCCCTTTTAAAGGCAATGCCCATACAAATGCCCTTTTCAGGGCAATGGGTAGCTTAGGTTTTCGTTAGAGTTAGGTTTTTTTATTTTGGGGGGTTGGTTAGGTGGTAGGTTTTACTGTTGGGGGTCTGTATTTTTTTACAGGTAAAAGAGCTGATTTCTTAGGGCAATGCCGTACAAAGGCCTTTTTAAAGGCTAGTGGTAGTTTACTGTAGGCTAGGTTTTTTTATTTTGGGGAGGCTTTTTTATTTTTATAGGGCTATTAGATTAGGTGTAATTGTTTTTATTTTGGATAATTTTGTTTGTTATTTTTCGTAATTTAGTGTTTTTTATTTTTGTTATTTAGTATTTTTTATTTTTTGTCATTTTAGTTTTTTTTAGTAGTGTTAGGTTTTGTTTAATGTGTAATTTAGTTTTTTTAATTGGTAGTTATTTTAATTTTAGTATAATAGTTATGTTAGGTTGATTGTTAGTTTAAACTTAGTTTTTTTTTAATTTCACAGGTAAGTTTTTATTTATTTTAAGATAGGGATATTGTAATTTTAATTTAAAGTTTGGGGGTTGTTAGGTTTAGGAGTTAATAGTTTAATTTATATTTTTGCGATGTGGGGGGCTGGCAGTTTAGGGGTTAATATGTTTATTTAGCAGCGGTGATGTGGGAGGCCAGAGGTTTAGGGGTTAATAACTTTATTTAGTAGCGGCAATGTTGGGGAGTGGTGGAATAGGGGTTAATAGCTTTATTATAGTGTTGGCAATGTTGGGGTGCGGGGGGGAATAGCGGTTAATAACTTAATTATAGTGGCGGCGATGTTGGGGAGTGGCGGAATAGGGGTTAATAACTTTTATTAGTGGCGGCGATGTTGGAAGCGGCAGATTAGGGGTGTTTAGACTTAGGGTTTATGTTAGGGTGTTAGGTTTAAACGTAACTTTTTCTTCCCCATAGACATTAATGGGGTTGCGTTACGGCGATCGCCATTCTGCCCTTCAGGTGTTAGTTTTTTTCTAACACTTTCTCCACAGTGATGTCTATGGATAAAGCGTGCACGAGCACGTCAAAGCAGCCCTTAGATTTTGTGCGGTATGGAGCTCATCACCACCATAACCCATGCACAAGGAGGCTTTTTAGAAACTTGTAATGGCAGCACTATGGAGGGTGAAATTACGCAACTTTTGTTGCGTTCGTTTCACATCCTCAATGGTGCAAAAAATTGTAATCTAGGTGCTAGTTTGTTGTGATGTTCTATGTAATTAAACACATACTTAAAGCATCAATGAAAATGATATTGATGCAATGAAATATAATAATTTCCTTTATAATTTATATATTTATATCGCATGATTTATTGGTTCTTGCCAGACTCACTAATACAATTTAGGGGATGCTCTGTTTAAATGTTAGACATATATTTCGTACTTTATTATGTATTGTTGGAGAGTATTTTGTGTTGTTAACACATTGAAAAATATAACATGGGGCAAAATCGATCAGGCTTTCAGGTGAACAGCTTCGTAATTAGAGAACCTGCATTGCGTACTGAAATTTTGCAGTGCACAAGAGCTTTCTTTTTCAATGTTACCCCTGCACTTGTGCAATCAATTGTGCGAGAGCAGTGCATGGCAATTACCACGAATGAGCAACTGCCAAGTCGATTGATCTCGCCAATTCTGAGGTGGCAGAAAGATGAAAGGAGCAGCTTCTGCTTCTTAAAAGTCTAAAAAGCTGCAAATGCAACTTAAAGGGACATGAAATCAAAACATTTTCTTTCATTATTTAGATAGAAAATACAATTTTAAACAACTTTCTAATTTACTTCTATTATCTAATTTGTTTCATTGTCTTGGTATAATTTGTTGAAGGATCAGCAATGCACTACTGGTTTCTAACGGAACACATGGTTGAGCCAATGACAATCAGTATATATATGCAGCCACCAATCAGCAGCTAGAACCTAGGTTCTTTGCTGCTCCTGAGCTTTCCTAGATAAATCTGTCAGCAAAGGATAACAAGAGAAGGAAGCAAATTAAATAAAAGAAGTAAATTGGAAAGTTGTTTAAAATTATCATGTCCCTTTAAAACATGTTTTTGACTCTTAATTCTTGATACACTATTCATTCATTCATTTATTGAAATAATCTGGTTATTTAACTGTTTATATGACATTTTTATAATGAATATGCATGAAAAAATAATTCAAATTTAAATTACATTTATAATGAAAATGGCAAATAAAAATGTGTGTTCTGATCTCATTTAGTAGTATATTTGGTTATTGGCAGATAAAGGCAATAACCAGAGAATACCTAGATATTCATGAGTATAAATTATAGGTTTATTCAGCAAAACAAAACTGTAATACATTTAAATGTATCATGTCAAATTATAATGGACTTTTATGCCTATTAAAACATCATGCTAAAGACAGTTAGAGGGATAAGATGTGAGAGATACCTTTGTTTTATAATGGGCTCATATTCTTGTGAATATAAACTTAAACCAGTGTTAGACGGACATAACAGTGATGTAGGAAAATGCTGCAACTTGCTAGAGTATTTTAATACTGTACAGTCTTAAGACTCTGCCACCTAAAGTGTGCTCACCGACAGGTTTGGCGAACAAGGTTCATAAATGGAGCGCATTATTTATATGTTTATTGATGTACACACTATTGTGCTATTATGTTGTTTTAAAGCCACAGTGAACTGTAGAATTGTTTTCCATTTATGTGTTTACAATTTCATGTTATATCTGCTACAGAGAATACATCATATGGGAACTTGTTCCTTTAGTTATATTTGTATACCTCCTTTATGTATAAATCACAACCCAATCAAATGAACTGAGCTTGCAGTGAGAGCAGACCTCATTAGCCTATCTCTATATATTTACAGAAAATCCTCCTTATCTTATCTCTCTGTACACAGTGAGATGAATATTTAGAGATAAGAATGGATTGATTCTAAAACTTCTTTACACAGCTTTTCTATAACCCGTACTGAAATTGTCAGTGTAAGTGGGAATACAATAGGCAAATGTAGGTATTGCAAATGACAAAATAAAGCTAAATGAGCTATTTGTAAACAATATTATACACTCCAGAACATAAAATAGATTATAAGAAGACAATAAAAATTCACAGTACACCATCCCCTTAAGTGTATTAACAGTGTATTAAAAAAAAGATGATGAAGGTGTTAGACTACAGAATACTATGTTTCTAACACTCTGCATGATCATTTTCATATAAAGATAGCATAGACAATGTGCCCTTAAAAATACTAAATTTTCACTAAGTTGTGCATATAAATAGCTGTCTGTGAGTGCCTGTACATTCTTTAGAAGAAAAAAAAACTTGCTGTGGATGTAAGGATTCGAATCTGTGTCCTGGGGCGGTATGTGCAAAGTGAAATGTCTCAGATCCCCTGCTTGGGCATGTTTAAAATATGCATCAATAATACCAGCGGGCTTTGCTGGGAAGGCAAAATTAGGTTAAGGATGAGAGGAATAGCTTGTAAAAGGGATACAACATTACTGAAAGCTAGTCTCTCAGTATTTTTTAAAACAAAATATTACTTAAAGGGTTAGGAAAGTCAAAATTAAACTTGCATGATACAGATAGAGTGTGTAATTTTAAGACACTGTTAAATCCACTTCTATTTTCAAATGTGCTTTGTTCTTTTTGTATTCCTTGTTGTAAAATAATATGTATATGTTTTACACTAGTAGGAGCTAGCTGCCGATTGGTGCCTGAACACCTTTGCCACTTGTGATTGGCTATCTAGATGTGTTCATCTAGCTGCCGATGTCCCTTCAGCAAAGGATTACAAGAGAATGAAGCAAAAGTAAATTGGAACGTTGATTAAAATTATATGTTCTATCCAAATCACAAAAGAAAATTTGGGGGTTTCCTGTCCCTTTAAAGGGATTTGTTCTCCTCACAAAACACTTTTTTGCAATATGATATGCAGTAAACAAAAAGTAGGGACAGTATATTATTTTGAATTGTAAGATTATTTATGTAGTATTGCAAGGTAGCATACTGGATGAGTTTGGAAATGTTTGGAATGCATTAACACATTGCTTCAATTGTTTACAATAGCAAAACTCCACCCACCAAGTGTCTTATTTAGAGGAGTCATTTAGTACTTGTTGCTGGAATAGACACAGCTAGCCACTATTATTGTGTTAGTTCCATCGTTTGGCAGTTTTTATCTTATCATCTCTGCTGTGGCAAATTAGGGACAGATATGTGGCAGGGTTATCATTGTGAGACCTGCCATGTACAGTATTTGTACAGTAGTGTTTGCTGTCCATTAAAAGGATATTAACTTCTTGTTATATTGATAATAATTAATTTCTGCTATCAACCATGAGTATATCTTCTTGCTACTAATTTATATGCAGGATAGATTTTTGTTTGTGCTTGTTTGTGTACAGTGACTCCTAAAGGACCAATAAATAAAATATAATTAAATAATTGACAAATACACAGTAAAAACAGTAAAAACAGTAAAAACAGAAATGTAATAGCACTTTGAATTTGAAATGAGCTGTACAATATTTTCTGCCAAATTTTGAGGTTATTCCAATTCCTCCCCCATATCATGTCACAGTCATCAGCCAATCACAAAATGCATATACATATATACTGTGTAATTTTGCACAAGCTCAGTAGGAACTGGAGCCTCAGAATGTGTATATATAAAAATGGTGCTTGTTTTGATAATGGAAATATTTTAGAATTATTTTTTTTTAATTACATGCTTTATCTGAATCATGTAACTTTAATTTTATCTTTAGTGGCCTTTTAAAGCAGGGCCCGACAAACTCAGGAGGCCGGGAGCCACTGACTCCTAGAATATTACCCTGGCTCCTATTCTCCATATGTCTATATATAAATATATATATATAAATATAAATATATATATATATATATATATATATATATATATATATATATATATATATATAGCCTCAGCAGCAGCAATTCACTTCTGAGAGTTAGCTGGTTATTTGTGGCTACACACATATGCCTCTTGTCATTGGCTCACCAGATGTGTTCAGCTAGCTGTCAGCTGTGTTACATCCCACATAGTTATATGGAAGCAATGATACAGTATTAAAAGGCTTTACACTAGAGCATTTGACTTTTTAAATTTTATATCCCTTTAAACACGTTAAATAAATTGTATAGATTTTTTATATCTTGGTTATGTTAGGAGGACATTGAATTTGTGTGTGTTTTATTTTTATAAAAGAGGGAAACAGTTTTGTGTAATTTGCCATAAATTTGTATAAATGATATTATCAGCATTTTTTTTTTTAATTAAAGAAGTAAAGATCACATATGGCCTACAATTATTATTATTATCATTTATTTGTATAGCGCCGCCAAATTCCGTAGCGCTGGGTACAATGATGGGGGTATACAATGACAAAGATTTGTAATAAAATACAAAACATAACAAAACTAAACAAATCTAGCACAGGAGGAAGAGGGCCCTGCTCCGGAGAGCTCACCGTCTATAGGTTTAGGGTGCAGAGACATAAGGTTGGGGTAGCTTGATACATTGGTTGTATTTGCAGCAGTGAGTCAGGCAGTTCATGAACATGTATTAGTTTGGTTCGCATGCGGGATGGAGGAGAGATGGTAAGCCTACAATGTATGCCAGTGATTGTTTTTGGGATACTTGCCTAGATTTGCCAATTTTCTATACTATAATGCTATATCTCTTACTTTTTTAGTGCTAAAATTAAGTCCCAAAATTCACACAATGCATCTGAAAGATCTACTTCTTTGCTGTTATGTTAAAAATAACAAAAACAAAAACAAAGAAAAACATTGTGTTGGTAGCCAGACTAAGCACAACTCTACCTTTAGTTTCTTGTTTGTGCTACTGTATACAGAAAGCCTTTACTAGACTGCATTTAACTCTCTTTCTTGCAAAACTTTCGCGATTCAGATAGAGCATTGCATTTTAAACTAATTTCCCATTTACTTCCATTAACTAAATGTGCACAGTCTTGTTATATGTACACTTTTTGTGTCACCTGCTCCTACTGAGCATGTGCAAGACTTCCTAGAATATACTGATATGCATTTGTGATTGGCTGATAGCTGTCACATGATAAAGGGGGAGTGGAAATATACATAACTGAAATTTGTCAGAAAAAAAATCTACTACTGATTTCAAGTTCAGACTAAGTGCTATTGTATTAATTGTCTTGTTATCATGCAATTGTTGATTATGCAAATCTACTGTATTTACTGGTCCTTTAAAGGGACATAAACACCAATTGAACTGCTCCTGACATGTGAATGCTACCTATATAGATATCTCTTCACCAAATAATAACATAAGAACAATAGAAGTAAATTTGAAACTTTTTTAAAAAATCATGAAGAAAGTTTTTTGAGTTTCATGTCCCTTTAATTTGCACTTTTAATTTCCCTTTAAACCATGTTTAAATAAAATGTTCACCCTTAATAAAATATAATCCTATGTGTTCCAATTCATTTGCCTGACAAATTAAACTGCAACTTTGCTATGGTTGATGCGTGTTGTAACAGTAATACTCATTGTTGGACTGCCTTCAACATAGTCTTGTTCCAAACAGCAATAGCCTTAAGACAAAGGCAGTCTGATAACTTGATAGCAGCAGAACATCTAATGATATAGGAGCAGATCAGGAATGCATGAATGTGCCGTGAAGACTTTCCCTACACAAACGTAAAACCTGATTGATAATGACTAAGTCTATGAATCTTATCTGAAATGATGTCTGCCATAATTCAATCTGATCTTAATACTAATCTATTGTTTTAGTGGAATGCTTTAAACATATTTTAAATGAAATAGTATTAGTCAACCAATTTTATTAGAGTTGGAAAAAAAATCCTCATTAAATATCAGTGATTTATGAATACAGTAAACATGTCATTATAAATTATATGCACAACTTGTATTATTCCATCCTTCTTGTGAGTTCTAGCTGTTAGATTAGCTTGAGTTTTTATACTATATGTGTAACAGAATGTAGTTTATTCCAGGCACATTTTAAAGGGACACTCAATTCAAAATTAAACTTTCATGATTTAGATAGAGAATGCAATTTTATACAACTTTCTAATTGACTTACATTAACAAAATGTGCAGTCTTTTTATATTTATACTTTTTGAGTCACCAGCTCCTACTGAGCATGTGCAAGAGGTCACAGAATATACATATATGCATTTGTGATTGGCTAATGTCTGTCACGTGATACATGGAAATGTGTCAGAAAAAAATCTAGTACTCATTTGAAGTTCAAACTAAGTGCTAATGCATTATCTTTTTATCATGCATTTGTTGATTATGTAAATCTACTGCTCCTGTTTTGTTCAACCAATCACAATGCTAAATGTTGCAGGATAACTTCTGAATCTTGCAGGAAGCCTTCAAGCATATCTAGAATATAAATAACCATTTTATTGTGAAGTAAAGGGACATTAAATTATTTTTTTCCCTTCATTATTCAGATAAAGCTTACCATTTTAAACATATTTCCAATTTACTTCTATTATCAAATTAGTTTCATTCTTTTGGCATCCTTTGTTGGAGAAGCTGCAATGCACTATCAGGAAATAGTTGAACGCATCAGCAGCTATTTCCCAGAAGTGAATTACTGCTCCCAAACCTACTGGCAGACAGCCGCCAGTACCCATGATGGTGACAACAAGGTAGAGGGGGAAGGGTTAGAGAGCTGTTTGGGGGGATCAGGGAGGTTGGGGGCTAAGGGGCATCCAACACTGCAGAATAACTCTAAAAAAAGTACTGCAAGATGGCATTGACAATTGTGAGGTGGGGGAGGGAAGAGAGCTGTTTGAGGGGATCAGGGAGGGATCAGGGGTGGGATGTGTCAGGTGGGAAGCTGATCTCTACACTAAAGCTAATATTAACTCTACAAGCTACCTAATTAACGCCTTAAATGCTGGGCATAATTCAAGTATAATACAAGTGTGGTGCGCAGCAGCATTTAGCTGCCTTCTAATTACCAAAAAGCAATGCCAAAGCCATATATGTCTGCTATTTCTGAACAAAGGGGATCCCAGAGAATCATTTACAACCACGTGTGCCATGATTACACTAACTGTTTGTAAATTATTTCAGTGAGAATCCAAAAATTGTGAAAAAAGTTAACGATTTTTTTTATTTGATCGCATTTGACGGTGAAATGGTGGCATGAAATATACCAAAATGGGCCAAGATCAGTACTTTGGGTTGTCTACTAAAAATATATATATATATATATATATATATATATATATATGTGTGAAGGATTATTCAGGGATTCCTGACAGATATCGGTGTTACAATATAATTATCGCTAATTTTGAAAAAAAAGGGTTTGGAATTAGAGAGAAAATTTAGAAACTAATTAGCATGGGTGTTTTTTGGTGGTTGTAGACGTGTAACAGATTTTGGGGGGCAAAGTTAGAAAAAGTGTGTTTTTTCCATTTTTTCACCATATTTTATATATTTCTTTAGAGTAAATTATAAGATATTATGAAAATAATGGTATCTTTAGAAAGTCAATTTAATGGCGAGAAAAACGGTATATAATATATCTGGGTACAGTAAATGAGTAAGAGGAAAATTACAGCTAAACACAAACACAGCAGAAATGAAAAATTAGCCGTGGTCCCAAACGGTAAGAAAACTGAAAAGTGCTGTGGTCACTAAGGGGTTAAACAAGGCATTGTGACTCATGACCCATAGGTCTTTGCTGTTAAAGGGACAATCTATTTTTAAAATGTTTTTTTGTTTAAAAAAATAGATAAGCCCTTTATTACCCATTCCTCAGTTTTGCATAACTAACACTGTTATATTAATACACTTTTTACCGCTATGATTTCCTGTATCACACCCCTCCTTATCTCTGTGCTTTTTTTTTTAGCTTTTAGCAATCTTCCACTTTAGCCAATCAGTGCTGGTTCCTGTGAAACCATTATCATTCTCCATTGATTTGAGCACAATGTTATCTATATGGCACATATGAACTAGCACTGTCGGGCTGTCATGCACAATTGTAAAATGATTTTTAAAAAAGCACTGAGATAAGGGGGTGACCTTGTTGGGGCTTAGAAACAGGCAATTTTTATAGTTTATTGAGTAACAATGTAGGTTATGCAAAGATGGGGAATGGGTAGTAAAAGCATTATATATATATATATATATATATACATATATATATATATATATATATATATATATATATATATATATAAATAGCAACCTCCCACCCCCAGTCGTTCCAGAGTAGCAATAAATTGCTAGTAACCTACCATCCAGGAAGACAATTACAAAAGGCATATGTGCATAGCTACCAATACCAAATTGGCTACCAGTAGTGCATTGTTGCTCTGGTGCTGACTTTAAATATGTGTTTAACCCCTTTGCAAGGATTAAACTCATAGTAATATGAGGTGCTCCAGAGAATACCAGATACATTGTAAACAGTCTTAAAAAAGGACACTCAAGTCAAAATGAAACTTCATGATTCAGATAGAGCGTTGAATTTTAAACAACTTTCCAATTTAACTCCATTAACAAAATGAGCACAGTATTTTTCTATTTACACTTTCTGAGTCATCAGCTCCTACTGAGCATGTGCAAGAACTCACAGAACATACATATATGCATTTGTGATTGGCTGATGGTTGTCACATGATACAGTGGGAGTGGAAAAATACATAACTTTAAAATTTGTCATGAAAAAAAACTACTTCTCATTTGAAGTTGAAACTAAATGTTGAGTATGCAAATTTACTATATTTACTGGTCCTTTAAGACTATGGTCACATTTATAGTTCTACAACTGATCATAAAAAGACATTTTATATATATATATATACACAACAAAAATAATTAGTAAACCTCACCCAGCACTTTAATTATCCATTTATTTCCCATAGGCACAGAATGAAATAGAAAATTAATACCGACCAGATACGATCATAATCCTAAAGTCATTAACATGTTCAGACTGTTCAGTATTTTTATTTTAAATATATTAAATATTATGATATTATTAATGGAGAGCCTGCACACACTGGATTTAGACGCAAATTCTCAGGTTGTTGAAGATTCAGTCAGAGCATGCAATTTTAAATATCTTTTAAATTAGATATATATTTCTTTTCTTGCTTTTCTTTGTTGAAGAGAAAACCTAGGTAGTATTATGTAAGCTTAAAATTGTGCATGTGTCTTTAGCAGTCTATGGCAGTAGTGTTTGCAACTGTGTATAACATATATATAAAAAGATTTTTGCAAACACTGCTGTCATAGACTGCTAAAGCCATGTGCACACACCAGAGCTCACCTTGAATTCATCTTTCACAAAGAATACCAAGAAAACTAAGCAAAATAGTATAATATTTGCCCTCCATTTGTAATACCAGTGCCCGCAATTGTAAAAGCTTTGAACTCACAATAGCGAGCTTCCATAGGCTCCAATTGGAGCCTCGTTTTCATGCCGTGAGAAATGGCCTGAGAACTAGCGCAGCAAAGGGGTAAGTTGTGTAGCGATGGGCAGCAAATGTAAATACACATAAATATATATAAGCATATACCTATATATTTACACACAGTCCCCATAGACCGCAATGTAAAGGCACTTTTCAGTGCCGTTTTTTTTTCTAACACCCCACACATGCCAACTTTTAACCCCTTAAAACTGCCTAGTGCAGTTATTAAAAAAATAAAATATAGATGCTACAATTTTTATTTTAACCCCTTAGTGACCAGACCATTTTTCAATTTTCTGACCGTTTGGGATCAGGGCTATTTTTACATTTTTGCGGTGTTTGTGTTTAGCTGTAATTTTTCTCTTACTCGTTTACTGTACCCACGCATATTATATACAGGTTTTTCTCGCCCATTTAAGGGACTTTCTAAAGATACCATTATTTTCATCATATCTTATAATTTACTATAAAAAAATATAAAATATGATGAAAAAATGGAAAAAACACACTTTTTCTAACTTTGACCCCCAAAATCTGTTACACATCTCCAACCACCAAAAAACACCCATTCTAAATAGTTTTTAAATTTTGTCCTGAGTTTAGAAATACCCAATGTTTACATATTCTTTGCTTTTTTGCAAGTCATAGGGCAATAAGTACAAGTAGCACTTTGCTATTTCCAAACCATTTTTTTTCTTCAAAATTAGCGATAGTTTTGTTGTAGCACTGATATCTGTCAGGAATCCCTGAATATCCCTTGACATGTATATATATTTTTTTAGTAGACAACCCAAAGTATTGATCTAGGCCCATTTTGGTATATTTCATGCCACCATTTCACCGCCAAATGCGATCAAATAAAAAAAATGTTAACTTTTTAACTAACTTTTTCAAAAACTTTAGGTTTCTCACTGAAATTATTTACAAACAGCTTGCGCAATTATGGCACAAATGGTTGTAATTGCTTCTCTGGGATCCCCTTTGTTCAGAAACAGCAGACATTTATGGCTTTGCAATTACTTTTTGGTAATTAGAAGGCCGCTAAATGCCACTGCGCACCACACTTGTTTTATGCCCAGCAGTGAAAGGGTTAATTAGGTAGCTTGTAGGGAGCTTGAAGGGTTCATTTTAGCTTTAGTGTAGAGATCAGCCTCCCACCTGACACATCCCACCCCCTGATCCCTCCCCGACCCCTCTCAAACAGCTCTCTTGCCTCCCCCACCTCACAATTGTCACTGCCATCTTTAGTACTGGCAGAAAGTCTGCCAGTATTAAAAAAAAAAAAGAAAAGTTTTTTTTTATTTTTTTTTTTAGAAATTATATATTTTCTGCAGTTTAGGATCCCCCTATAACCCCCAACCTCCCTGAGCCCCCCTAAACAGCTTTCTAACCCTCCCCCCACGACTTTACGCATAGTGATCGCGCATGCGTTCACAATCATGCCCCCCGTGCTATTGTGCGCTCCCGCGCACACCCACAAGTGAATTTCACCAAGGGCTGGAAGTTTACCAGCAATGGGCCACCCATCCACCTGCCTGCAATGGCTCCCACCCACCAACGGTCGGCACCATCGCTGGCCGATGCAGAGAGGGCCACAGAGTGGCTCTCTCTGCATCAGATGCTTAAAAAACAGTATTGCAGGATGCCTTGGTCATTAACTGACATTTTTTTGTAGGACGTACCCTGTACATCCTTGGTCGTTAAGGGGTTAATAAGCAACTTCACATTGTATTTTAGGGGCAATAAGGGCATATTTTGAAAATGAGTAGCAATGGCTGGTTACTTATCACGTGTCTGTAAACAGGTAAATTTGCCCATTTATGGGCGCGTGATAAATTTGTGCTCCACTTGTAATCTAGCCCATAATTGAGAAGTTGCTTAAAATGTGAAATATAATGCTCTATCCACTCAATTTAAAGGGACAGTAAAGTCAAAAATCTGATAGAACATGCTATTTAAACAACTTTCCACTTTTCTTATCAAATGTGCTTCATTCTTTTGGTATCTTTTAATGAAGAGTAAAACTAGGTAGGCTCTTAAGAGCTCAGGAGTGTGAACGTGTCTTTAGCAATCTATGGCAGCAGTGTTTTGCAACATCATTTGTATCTTTGTTATACAATGTTGCAAAACACTGCTATCATAGAGTACTATGTTACAATTGAGTATTCATATGCTACATTTGATTTTTGAAATGTTATATCTGACATTGATATGTTACATTTATTGAAATTCTGGTGAATATGTAGCTGTGAGTAGTATTCAGCATCTTATTTCAAAGCTCCAAAAAAGATATCAGGTTTAGAGGATAAAAAAAACTATAGTACTATCCAATGTTAATCTTAAAGGGACACTAAACCCATTTTTTTCTTTAATGATTCAGCTAGAGCAGCAAATAAGCAATTTTCAAATTTACTCCTATTATACATTTTTCATTGTTCTCTTGCTATCTTTATTTAAAAATCAGGAATGTAAAACTTAAGAGCAGGCCCATTTTTGGTTGAGAACATGGGTTATCTTGCTTATTGGTTTGCTAACTGTATCCACCAATAAGTAAGCGCTATCCATGGTGCTGAACCTAAAATGGGCTGGCTCCAAAGCATTAAATTGCTACTTTTTCAATAAAGATAGCAAGAGAATGAATAAAAATTGATAGTAGGAGTAAATTAGAAAGTTGCTTAAAATTGCATGCTTTATCGGAATCATTAAAGAAAAAAAATTGGGTTTAGTATCCCTTTAAATAGATATTAAACAGTATGTGATTGCAATATGAAATGTTTCATTACATGTAGTTAAAAATACTCTGCAAAATATTTTCATTATATAAATTTTCAGGAAATTTATCTCTGAAAAATGTTTTTTTTTTTCTTCTGAATTCCACTTCTATAAAGTAATGGACATCACCATATTTCAATACCATATTTTAACTTAAGTTCCACTTGTCTATCCTTCCTGCTTAAGACAGTTAAAGGGACAGTATACACTAATTTTCATAAAACTGCATGTAATGGACACTACTATAAAGAATAAGATGCACAGACACTGATATAAAAATCCAGTATAAAACTGTTTAACAACTTACTTAGAAGCTCTCAGTTTAGCTCTGTTGAAAGTGGGAAATAAGACACCCCCTCCCCCTTCTTTTGCATATGAAAAAACCCTTTACACAAACAGGAGCATGCTGGAGTAGGTATACGTCGGTATTCTCATAAAACTTTGGGGCTTGGTTAGGAGTCTTAAAATCTGACCAATGTTATTTAAAAATAAGCAAAACTATACATTTTAAAAAAAACAAAAAACTTTATGGGCTATATAAATAGATAATCTACAAAACATTAATGTCCCTTTAAAGACAGATATAAAACTGTCAGTAAAATAGATTGTCCAAATAAAGCTGTGTGGAACACAAGATTATCCAAAGTCATTGCACACAGCCTTGTTTGCACAATACATAGAAAACTAGTTTAAATATGGTGGTTTTCATTACTTTATAGAAACTAAACCTTTGCACCTATATTTTCAATATTTAAACAACTAATATAATTGTAAAAAAAAAAAATACTTCTACATATTATTCTAAGGCTAATTTGTGTTTTGAATACATCACTATGTATAGCATGTATATACTGTTAAACATCCCTTTAATGTGCCTCTAAACACACATATGCAGTCATAATTTGCTGGGTGTACATAGATTTCTTACACACATAATCAAACATAGTTGTTTTTTTCTTCTTCTAAAGTAAACTACACAGCCAATCAAAAGCCCATCCACAGTAATGTAGCAGAGCATTCTCACAGGTTTCTGCAAAAGCGATATTTGTGCTAAACTTAGTAATACCAGCGCACTCAAATGTGCGCTGGTATTACAGGTTGAGAGCAATGCGAATGCGAGACTCCAATGGGAGCCTCTTTCTCATTCCGTGAGGCACGGCATGAGAACCTGGAGCAGCGAAGGGGCAGTCACACAGTGATGGGCAGCAAATATAAACATACTAGTCCTAAAGCCCGTTCACACGGGCCGTGTGGTTTATTTTTATTTTTATATTCTCTCTCTCTCTGTGCCATATCTCTCTCTCTCCCCTCTTTCTCCCCCCTGTCTCTCTCACTCTCTCCCCCCTGTCTCTCTCACTCTCTCCCCCCTGTCTCTCTCACTCTATCCCCCCTGTCTCTCTCACTCTCACTCCCCTGTCTCACTCTCACTCTCACTCCCCTGTCTCTCTCTCACTCCCCTGCCTCTCTCTCCTCCCCCCTGTCTCTCTCTCTCTCCCCTGTCTGTCTCTCTCTCTCCCCTCTCTCTCTCTCCCCCCCCTGTCTCTCTCTCTCCCCCCTGTCTCTCTCACCCTCTCCCCTGTCTCCCTCTCCCCTGTCTCTCTCACCCGCTCCCCTGTCTCCCTCTCCCCTGTCTCTCTCACCCTCTCCCCTGTCTCCCTCTCCCCTGTCTCTCTCTCCCTCTCCCCTGTCTCCCTCTCCCCTGTCTCTCTCACCCTCTCCCCTGACTCCCTCTCCCCTGTCTCCCTCTCCCCTGTCTCCCTCTCCCCTGTCTCCCTCTCCCCTGTCTCTCTCTCCCTCTCCCCTGTCTCTCTCTCCCTCTCCCTTGTCCCCCTGTCTCCCTCTCCCCTGTCTCCCTCTCCCCTGTCTCCCTCTCCCCTCTCTCCCTCTCCCCTGTCTCCCTCTCCCCTGTCTCCCTCTCCCCTCTCTCCCTCTCCCCTCTCTCCCTCTCCCCTCTCTCCCTCTCCCCTGTCTCCCTCTCCCCTCTCTCCCTCTCTCCCTCTCCCCTCTATCCCTCTCCCCTCTCTCCCTCTCCCCTGTCTCCCTCTCCCCTGTCTCCCTCTCCCCTCTCTCCCTCTCTCCCTCTCCCCTCTCTCCCTCTCCCCTCTCTCCCTCTCCCCCTCTCTCCCTCTCCCCTGTCTCCCTGTCTCCCTCTCCCCTGTCTCCCTCTCCCCTGTCTCCCTCTCCCCTGTCTCCCTCTCCCCTGCCTGTCTCCCTCTCCCCTGCCTGTCTCCCTCTCCCCTGTCTCCCTCTCCCCTGTCTCTCTCTCCCTCTCCCCTGTCTCCCTCTCCCCTGTCTCCCTCTCCCCTGTCTCCCTCTCCCCTGTCTCCCTCTCCCCTCTCACCCTCTCCCCTGTCTCCCTCTCCCCTGTCTCCCTCTCCCCTGTCTCCCTGTCTCCCTCTCCCCTGTCTCCCTCTCCCCTGTCTCCCTCTCCCCTGTCTCCCTCTCCCCTCTCTCCCTCTCCCCTCTCTCCCTCTCCCCTGTCTCCCTCTCCCCTGTCTCCCTCTCCCCTGTCTCCCTCTCCCCTGTCTCCCTCTCCCCTGTCTCTCTCACCCTCTCCCCTGTCTCCCTCTCCCCTGTCTCTCTCTCCCTCTCCCCTGTCTCCCTCTCCCCTGTCTCCCTCTCCCCTGTCTCCCTCTCTCCCTCTCCCCTGTCTCTGATCAGCTGCTTTCAACGGCTATTTGCTAAGTGGGTTGTCAACGGCTAGTGCGAGGGTGTGATAGGCGGCTAGGCTAGTTGCGTGCGCGTGGGTTCGCGTGCGCGTGCGCATTGTGTGATAGGCTAGTAGGCTAAGTGGGTTGTCAACGGCTAGTGCGAGGGTGTGATAGGCGGCTAGGGTTCGCGTGCGCGTGCGCGTGCGCGTTGGCTCAAATCAGTTTTGTGAGTGTGCGTGCGCAGCAAGGGGGGTCAAAGTGCTAACAAACATGCTAAGTGGGTTGCGCGTGCGATCAACAGCTGGCCAAGGGTGCGCGTGCGATCAGCGGCAAGAGTTTGTCTGAACTGCGCATGACGGCTTCAGACAAACTCTTGTCTTTTATAATATAGGATATGTATATGAATATATACATATACAGTATGTTTGTGTTTATATGTGCATATACACATATTAGCACATAAATATATATGTATATAAGCACATATATATTTATTTAGGAAACACACAGTTCCCATTGACCGCAATGTAGGCATTTTTCACCAACTTTAGCCCTCAAAAACTGCTTAGTGCAGTTTTAAAAAAATAAAAAAATAAAATGCTGCTATTTATTAAAGTCACCACACACATTTTGTTGGGGGGAATTGGGGTACATTTTAAAAATTAACCAGAGTCTGACCTCTGGTTAATTTATTGAGCGCTAATTGCTACCATGAGCTTATTGTAAATATATATGTATATGACTTGTAATGGCTGGTTATATAGCGTGGGAACGTAAATGGGTGAATTTGCCTTTTTGCGGGCGCACGATAAATTAACGCTCCACTTATAATCTAGCCCATTGTGTGGGTACCTGCAATATATGGATACAGCTTTTACATAGTGGTAGAAGCTGGATTTATATAATGTAGGGCAGTGTTTTTCAACCAGTGTGCCGTGGCACACTAGTGTGCCGTGAGAGATCCTCATGTGTGCCACGGCAGACTGACAACAGTGTGACATATTTTTTAAACTTTGCTTGTTTTTTACTCCCAGTGCAGGGGTAGTTTGTAGGAGGCATGACATAACAGCACAATACATACAGTATTTGTGTGTTTGTGTGTATGTGTATATATATATGCTGTATTAGGCTACAATGTGTGATTTTTTAAAAATTTTGGGATGGTGGTGTGCCACAGGATTTTTTAATGTATAAAAGTGTGCCACGGCAAAAAAAAAGGTTAAAAATCACTGCTGTAGGCAATCTGTATAACAGTAGGCAGTATGTCTTCTATTTTGGTTTAAATTAGAGATGGAAAAAAGGATTTTTGGAACTAGGTGGAGGATTAGGAGGGGGGTAATCGGAAATAGGGGTTATAAAACTGTGTCCATTAGGGACTCAAACTGGGATAAATACTTATCATTAAGCAGGTATATTGTATTGACACAGAAAAAATTTAACTTTATCCCCTTTTTAATGTCACAGTAGTTTTATTTTTTTTTAGCTTTTTTTTAAAAAGTGATATTAAACAGTCTGTTTCATTGTAATTAAAAGCACTAAGCAGTGGGTTATACTTAATAGAAATCATTGTAATATGTGTTATTCATCATTTTAAAAGGATTTTAACTTTTATTTACTTTTATTTTTAATTTCATTAGTACAGGGTCAATTACTTCATGTCACAGCCCCACAAGGGAGTTGTAGTCTTTACAGGAAGGCAAAGGGGAAGCTTATGCTTCAATGTGGTCGCTATGAGACAGTCAGTTTCTTCCTCATGCTCAGTAGAGGGCTTTTGCTGCAAAACCTAAAGGGTCATGAAACCCAAAAAATTCTTAACTAAATCAGATATAGCATGAGATTTTAAACAATTTTCCAATTTACTTCTATTATCAATGTTGCTTCATTCTCTTGATTTCCTTTATTGGAGTACAATACGCTACTGGGAACTAGCTGAAAACACAAGTAAACCAATAACAAGATGCATATATGTGTGCTACCACCAATCAGCAGCTATCTGTATTTGAATCATGAAAGAAAACTTTTGGGTTTCATGTCCCTTTAAGTTCTGTAATCTAAACAAACAAATAAATTTAAAAAAACGTTATGCTGTTTTTAACACAATCTGTTTATTTTTATGTTTATTTCGATTTAACTTTTTTTTTTAACTAAAAGAACAATGTTTCATATCCCTTTAAACTTTTGTAATGTAAACCACAGAGAAATTAAAGTTGTATATATTGCAATGTGCATTCTCATTTTCATTCTGTTTCACCCTCATATAGTTGTTAAACACATTAAAGGGACACTCAAGTCAAATTTAAACTTTCATGATTCAGATAGGATATGCAATAATAAACAACTTTCCAATTTACGTCCATTAACAAAATGTGCATTTTTTTTTTTTATATTTACACTTTTTGAGTCACCAGCTACTACTGAGCATGTGCAAGAATTCACAGAATATATGCATTTGAGATTGGCTGATGGCTGTCACATGATACAGGAGGAGTGAAAATAGACAAAACTTTGAAAATTGTCAGAAAAAGTATACTTCTCATTTCATTGAAGTTCAGACTAATTTCTATAACATTGCTTTTTTATCATGCATGTGTTCAGTATGCAAATCTAATGTATTTACTGGTCCTTTTAAAAAGCTAGTGAATAAGGAAATGCTATAATACGTTGAGTATTTTTTTCTTATAGTCCCTTTTTATATAATGTTTAAAGTTGCTTGAGAATGAGAGAGTGAATGTTAAGGGGAACATTTATTCTGCAATGGAGATGTCAAAATACAGACATTCCCCACGCATACTTATTTTTTTGTAGCTTTGTCAGTTTCCTATCTGAAAATGATAGTTTTTCTCTCTGCTCCATTGAGATGCTAGAGTGCATTCTGTAGATATCAGGACCCCGGCTTTCACACATGGTGCACAGTGATTGCTTTATGTGCCATAAACATGTTGAGATCTGTGCATATCCTAAAAGACTAATCATTACAATAATGTAAGCTTAGTTGCCATGTAGATTGTCCCTTTAAATATGGAAATGCTTCTTTCATGTTTGAATAGAACATACAATGTTAAACAACTTTCCAGTTAACTTCTGTTAGCAAATTTGGTTCATTCTCTTGGTATCAGTTGTTGAAGGAGCAGCAATGCACTTCTGTAAGTTAGTAGAACAGAGTTAGTGACTAAAGGCATAAATGTGCAGCCACCAATCAGCAGCTAGTTCCCAGCAGTACATTGCTACTCATTGGCTACTCATTGGCCTACCTAGGTTTGCTTTTCAGCAAGAGAACAAAGCAAATTAAATAATAGGAGGAATTTGGAAACTTGTTTAAAATTACATGAATCATGAAAGTTTAATTTTGACTTTACTGTCCCTTTACTTAAAATGTGTTCAATTTGTTCAAGGAGTATACAGATTTTTAAAAAATGTCCTTTTTACTTCTATTATCAAATTTGCTTTGTTCCTATGGTATTCTTTGTTCAAGAGATACCTAGGTAGTTGTGTGGTGCACTTCGTGCTGCCTTCTATTGCTCCTGCTAATGTATCATTCCTGCAAAACTGCTGCCATATAGTGATCCAGACAAATGCTCACCCCTGAGCTTATATCCCTGCTTTCAACAAAAGACACTAAGAGAATGAAGGAAATTTGATAATAGAAGTAAAGTTGTTCCAGCTCTGAATCATGAAAGGAAACTGTATGTTTTTTCTAACATCACATATGGCAAAATGTAGGAGTTTTCATACTAGACTAAGAGTTTTTATTTTTCTATGTAGATGTAAATAATACATTTAATATTTGTTCAAAAGGGAAAACAATGAACCAAAACACGATAATATTTTTTTTATTATTTATCTTGTCAGCATTTTGTGCAATTTCTGTTTCAGGAGGTATATCCTAGACCAGGGTTCTTCAAACATTTTTTTCCAAGACCCAGGGCCTATTTTTATGCTTGGTCTAAAGATTTCTGAACTAATATACAACAAGATAGCTGCAATTTTTGGCAAATTGACTAAAATGTGTGCGTGCTTTATTACTAATTGTAGTCAAAATGTAAAGTGTTTTAAAAGGTATTAACATACACACCACACACACTCTTATACAACACACACACACATCAAACACTCTCATACAACACACACACACCACACACTCTCAAACAACACACTCACACCACACACTCTCATACAACACACACATACCACACGCACTCATGCTACACACTCACACACGACACATACTCTCATACAACACACACACATACCACACACACTCATGCTACACACTCACACAGCACACACACTCGCATACACTACACACACCACACACACAACAGACACTTTCGTACAACACACACACCACACACTCTCATACAACACACACACACTGCACACGCTCTCATACAACACACACACGCACCACATACATTCTAATACAACATACACACTCTTTTCCGCAACACATACCGCACACACTCTTATACAACACACACACACACACTCTCATGCAACACGCACACATCACACACACTCTCATACAACACACACCACACACACTCATATACAACACACCCACACACCACACACACTCTCATACAACACACACACCACATACATTCTAATACAACATACACACTCTTTTCCACAACACACACCATACAATACGCACACATCACACACACTCTCATACAACACACACACCACACACATTCATATACGACACACACACCACACACTCTCATACAACACACACACACCACAAACACTCTCATACAACACGCACACACCACACACACTTTCATACAACACACACACCACACACTCATATACCACACAAACTCTCATACAATACACCACACACTCTCATACGACACACACACCCCACACACTCTCAAACAACACACACACCTCACACTCTCATACAACACACACACACATATCACACACTCTCATACAACACACACATACCACATACCCTCATACAACACACACACACATACCACACACACACTCATGCTACACACTCACACACAACAAATACTCTCATACAACACACACATACCACACACTCTCATACAACACACTCACACAGCACACACACTCTCATACACCATACACACCACACACTTTCATACAACATACACACCACACACTCTCATACAATACACACACACCACACACACTCTCATACAACACACACCACATGCACTCCCATACAACATAAACATTCTCTTCCACAACACACACCACACACACTCTTATACAACAAACACACACTCTCATACAACACACACACACCGCACACACTCTCATACAACACACATATAACACACACTCTTATACACCACACACTCTCATACAACACACACACACCACACACTCACATACAACACATACACACACACTTATACACCACACACACAACACACACTTTTTATACACCACACACTCTCATACACAACACACACTTTCATACAACACACACACCACGCACACTCTCATACAGCACACACAATCTCATATACCACACACACAACCCACACTCTCATACAACACACACACACCACAAACACTCTCATACAACACGCACACACCACATACTTTCATACAACACACACACCACACACACTCTCATACAACACACACACACACCACACTCACATACAACACACACACTCTCATACAACACACACACAACACATACTCTCATACAACACACACACATACCACACACACTCATGCTACACACTCACACACGACACATACTCTCATACAACACACTCACACAGCACACACATTCTCATACAACACACACACCACACACACACTTTCATATAACACACACACCACACACTCTCATACAACAAACACACACACACCACACACACTCTCATACAACACACACCACATACACTCCCATACAACATAAACATTCTCTTCTACAACACACACTCTTATACAATGCACACACCACACACTCTCATACAACACGCACACACCACACACACTCTCATACAACACACACTTCACACACACTTTCATATAACACACACACCACACACACTCTCATACAACACACACACCACAAACACTCTCATACAACACGCACACACCACACACACTTTCATACAACACACATACCACACACACTCTCATACAACACACACACACCACACATTCACATACAACACACGTACACCACACGCACAACACACACTTTCAGACCACACACTCTCATACAACACACACATCACACATTCTCATACAACACACACGCCACATACACTCCCATACAACATACACACTCTCTTCCACAACACACACCACACAACTCTTATACAACACACACACTCTCATACAACAAGCACACACCACACACACTCTCATACAACACACACACCACCCACACTCTTATACAACACACACCACACACTCTCATACAACACGCACACACACACACACACACACCACAAACACTCATACAACATGCACACACCACACACACTTTCATACAACACACACACCCCACACACTCTCATACAACACACACACTCACATACAACACATACACACCACACACACTCTCATACAACACCCACACACCACACACTCTCATACACAACATACTCTCATACAACACACATACATACCACACACTCTCATACAACACACACACATACCACATACTCTCATACAATACACACATACCACACACACTCATGCTACACACAAGAGGCATAGTTGTGCAGCACCAATCAACAGCTAGCTTCAAGTAATCCATTGTTGCTTCTAAGCCAACCTATGTATTCTTTTCAACAAAGGATACCAAGAGAATAAAGTAAATTAGATAATGTTATTAAATTGGAAAGCTGTTTAAAATTGCATGCACTATTTGAATCATTCTGCAATAGACGTTTAGGTGTAATTTGATGTAATATTACTCAAATATTTGGTAAATTAACAAATGTATATAATTTTACAGATGGGTAAACAAAGTGTCTTCTCTTTAAAGCAAGTCGATCAAATTGTCGGCCTGTTGAAAGCAAAAGACATGTTGCAGTACATGATTGCTGAAATTGTAGGTGTATTACGTAGTTTTGTAAAGATTATTTGGAAAAAGATGGATTGTGGGGGTGATTTCTGAGAAGCATTTCTGGCTAACAGATACTCTAGCTAATTATTGCTGTACAGTTCTCTTGGATACCTTGATGCCTGGATCCTGAATGTGTTAAGTCAACACTCTGACAGGCAGTTTCCTATCTTCTGCGCAGATATCTCAAATTCCTCTGTTAGTTCTTGGTGTAGTAACTCAATTTTGACCGCGAGCGCCCTTCCATATTGGGTTCAAAGCATCCTCATGATCTATTTTTTGCTGAATCTTTACAGAACTGCATGATTTTTTTTAAATATATATATATATATATATATAAATAATTTTTTTATTTATTTATTTATTTTTATTAAACATAGGCTTGTTTTTTGCTTTTTTTTAATCAATAGCCATTATTTTAAACAAAATACTTTTACATTTGGTATCTCGATGTGTGTGATATCTAGGACCATGAGATCAAGTGCATAGAATAGTATACAAGTAACAATTTGACTTCTACTTCTGGGTTCCATTATGATTCTTGTTGCCAAATGCTACTAAGATAGAACAGGTCTCCCTAAGGATGATGGAGGAAACCAGACGTGGACTCCTTGCACAGTGTGCTTAGAGGAATATAGCTGCACCTCACTGAAGAGGCCCACAGAGGGCTGAAACGATCTACTGGGGTTGTCATGTTTCTTGTTCAGAGGAGAATTGCCTGGTATTTCAGGGCTGGACTGACCTTACAAGGTGGAATCAGACGGATATACTTCTCCTCTGTGAAAAGCACAATTGGACTAAAAGAGGCTGCTCCTAGGTGGTAGCTTGCCACAGAACAAGCTAATGAGCCGTTGTTCATTCCTGGCAGAGCACGTCTCTCTTTGTATACAATATAAGAGGTGTTTCTTTTTTAGTTTCCTAGCGGTAATACAGCATTTTATGCTGCTTTGGCTTCTGAAAACAGAAATATTCTAATGTCTTTATATAATCATCAAACAATACCACAAACACATTTTGTGGGTTACTAAACAAACAAAAGGAGAGAAACCTGAATCCATCGCACAAATGACCAAGCACTTCATGAATTACCATGCTCTAGTTGCTAAACTAAACATGACATGTTCCTTGGCAGGAAAACAGACTTACTTGATTTCTTTTTACTAAATATTTGATAATGGAGCTGTGCTTGTCAAAGCTGGTGTTTACCTAGCAATGAAAAGCCGGTAGGCAACTGATCAGTTTTTGGAGAGTTGCCTGCTTTTAAAATTCAACATTAGAAATCATTACAGCTGCAATAGCTGCAGTACCAGGTGTGGCACAGGTTCACTGCATTGTTTTTATGGGCTTATAGGCGCAGTGTGATGGCAGCTGTAGGTTTGCATAGGTTGAGCCTCACATTTCATACAAATATAAAGCACCAATAGCTAAACATCTGCTCACAATAATCAAATTGCATAAAAGCAAACCTTTCTCTGTTGTATATCTCCTGGTGGAGTCTGATAGGCTGAAAAATCTTCTGGATTAACCTCTGGGTGGCTGTAAAATCCATAGTGCAGTCTCTGGTTGATTGTAAGTCCCCTGGTATAATCTCTGATCGGCTGTAAAATCCATAGTGCAGTCTCTGGTTGATTGTAAATCCCCTGGTATAATCTCTGATTAGCTGTAAAATCCATAGTGCAGTCTCTGGTTGATTGTAAATCCCCTGGTATAATCTCTGATTAGCTGTAAAATCCATAGTGCAGTCTCTGGTTGATTGTAAATCCCATGATACAATCTCTGATTAGCTGTAAAATCCATAGTGCAGTCTCTGGTTGATTGTAAATCCCCTGGTATAATCTCTGATCGGCTGTAAAATCCATAGTGCAGTCTCTGGTTGATTGTAAATCCCCTGGTATAATCTCTGATTAGCTGTAAAATCCATAGTGCAGTCTCTGGTTGATTGTAAATCCCCTGGTATAATCTCTGATTAGCTGTAAAATCCATAGTGCAGTCTCTGGTTGATTGTAAATCCCCTGGTGTAATCTCTGATCAGCTATAAAATCCATAGTGCAGTCTCTGGTTGATTGTAAATCCCCTGGTACAATCTCTGATTAGCTGTAAAATCCATAGTGCAGTCTCTGATTGATTGTAAATCCCCTGGTATAATCTCTGATTAGCTGTAAAATCCATAGTGCAGTCTCTGGTTGATTGTAAATCCCCTGGTATAATCTCTGGTTGGCTGTAAAATCCATAGTGCAGTCTCTGGTTGATTGTAAATCCCCTGGTATAATCTCTGATTAGCTGTAAAATCCATAGTGCAGTCTCTGGTTGATTGTAAATCCCCTGGTATAATCTCTAATCTTCTTATCATGTTGTATAAAAATACCTATAGTCTTTAGAAAACATCCCTGGGCTAAGGCAGGATTGATACATAGGGGCCTATTTATCAAGGTCTGGCGGACCTGATCTGATCAGGTCCGCCAGACCTCGCTGAATGCGGCGAGCAATACGCTCGCCATATTCAGCATTGCACCAGCAGATCACAAGAGCTGCTGGTGCAACGCCGCCCCCTGCAGACTCATGGCCAATGGGCTGCCAGCATGGGGGTGTCAATCAACCCAATCGTACTTTATCGGGCTGTATTGTGGTGAAGTCTGTCCGCCTGCTCAGAGCAGGCGGACAGGTTATGGAGCAGCGGTCTTTGTGACCGCTGCTTCATAACTGGTGTTTCTGGCGAGCTTGCAGGCTCACCAGAAACACGGGGCATTTGTATCCATTCAGACTCTGTGAATATATCTCGTAAAAGTAATTATGGCTTGACAAAACAAATATGCTTTGCCTAATATAGGTATAGTCTAGACGATACACATTATCCTAGACTTTAGACCATAACAATTGATAAGGTTCGCTTTTTTGGAACATATCACTTAAAGTGTTACAAATCTTTTGTATACAACAAATTATTGATAATTTGGAACATCTACACTTGTTATCTATGTTTTAAGTATCTCTGCGATTAACGTCCACCCAGTATATGACCAATTAATATATGAAATGCAAATTTAACGAGATTTTTAAACTGAAGGCACTTCATATAAAACTGACTAACAACCTAGATATATATATATATATATATATATATATATATATATATATATATATATATATATATATATATATATATATATATATATATATAATGAAGAAATGCTTGCAATAAGGTCCATCATATTGGACACATTGATCATTGTATTGCAATCAAAACTGTTACCAAACTGAATATCCCCCCGTAATGTATTATGGCTTAATATGATAAGCTATAAGATATGCCAAGCTACAAAGTTGACCGTGGCTTAAACCCTGAATACGCTGTGTGGATCACATTAAATATCTTGATTGCCATACGATATACACTTCCGTAAACAAATGCAGTTACTATTGCAATCTGAGAATATATCTAGTGGAGGTAACTGCTGGGCCAGCCCTATGCCCTGACAAAGTCACGTAATAGTGACGAAACGCTTCGGTGGGCATGGCCAGTGGGAGTACATCTGGGCACATAGAAGTTAGCGGTTGACAATATCGCTCTACAGTTACACTGTTGCGATCCTTGTTTAGGTTGATATTCTGCATACATTAGTATTGCTTTACCAGCATTTACTGATTCTAAGTTTATTATAGACACGTAGAAAGGCTGCATTTGTACAGCCAGTATTAACTACATAACTAAATTGGTGTCTTGCTTTGATTAACTATATAATTGCACACACGAGCAAATAAGGAAAGTGGTATTAATGTGTTTTAACCGTATATGGGACAGAGATACAGATGTGCATGCTTGAATGTTGATAACAGTATTAGGGACTGAGATAGAAATAGGCTGACTGTGTTAAATCACAGCAGTACGCAGGCAGGAGGACGCCTTTGGGCGCTTAGACTGTCTGCACTTGTATGAATAATTGCTAATTATCATTGTCCCTATACTCTTTAACCCTTGTTGCTGTCTCCCCTGGCCACGTGGCCCCTCTTTGTTTTTCATTAATGTTGGAGTATAGTTTGAAATTGAGGTGGTTGTGATGTTACCCACCTCTCTATATTTCCAATTATGTTATTTGTTCCGTATATATATATATATATATATATATATATATATATATATATATATATATATATATATATATATGTTTAATAGGTTATCTGTTTAAAATATACTCTCATATAATCTCTGATTGGCTGTAAATCCATTGTGCAGTCTCTGGTTGATTGTAAATCCCCTGGTACAATCTCTGATTGAGTGTAAATCCCCTGGTACAATCTCTGATTGGATGTAAAATCCATAGTGCAGTCTCTGGTTGAGTGAAAATCCAAGGGTACAATCTGTGATTTAATGTAAATCCCCTGGTACAATATCTGATTGAGTGTAAATCCCCTGGTACAATCTCTGATTGAGTGTAAATCCCCTGGTACAATCTCTGATTGAGTGTAAATCCCTTGGTACAATCTCTGATTGAGTGTAAATCCCCTGGTACATTCTCTAATTGAGTGTAAATTATCTGGTACAAACTCTTATTGGATGTAAAATCCATAGTACAATCTCTGACTCAGTGTACATCTTCTGGTACAATCTCTGATTGGCTGTAAATTCCATAGTGCAGTCCCTGGTTGTCTGTAAATCTTCTGGTATAATCTCCGATTGGCTGTAAATCCCATACTGCAGTCTCTGATTGGCTGTAAATCCCCTAGTGCAATTTCTGATTGGATTTAAATCCCATGGTGCAGTATACGCACTATATATTTGCACAACAGTCTTTATTGACCGCACACAAGAGAGTGCAGGGAGTCCCTTTAAATTTGTGAGGTGTAGCCAATAATGGTGCATGCTGCTTTTCTGAATGCTATTCCCATTGACTTAACATTATTGGGCCGATGTATTAAGCAGCATATGCTGCCATTCTGCGCAAGCCTTTTGGTATGCGGGAATCAGGAGCTAAGAAGCAGCGGTCGTAAGAGGTGGCAGACTGCAATCATTACGATAATATGATTGACACCCACTGCTAGCGGCCAATTGGCTGCGAATGTGCAGGGGCAGCATTGCTCACACATTTCACAAGAAATGCTTGTGCAATGATGAATGCCGACAGCGTAAGCTACAGTGAATCATGTCCACCTGCCATTTTCCCAATGATCCTTCTTACCTGCTGGAGTTTTCTAAATTGTTTTAGAGTCACTTCTTCACCTTTATTTTGTCATTGGAAATAGCTGTTTTTGTTGTTTGAAACCATAACCTAAACTGAAAATATCAATGCTACAGTATTGACTATAGAAAAGCTCCATAAAGAAGAGACAGCAGAAGAACAAAGAACCTCTCAGTAGGTGTGAGCCAGACCTTTTGAAAGGGTGTTCATGCAGCTGCTTTGAATACAATTATCTTTTCTCTGCAGTTTCCGATAATTTGTCATTAAAGTTATCTGTTTTCTTTACATCATACAAAAAATGCATTTTAACACTCATTACAGTTTGATTGTTGGTTGTTTTAAAATGGATGTTCTAGTACTGAGAAAAAAAAAACACTTGGAAGGTAGGTCATTGTCTACCAATAAAGCCATGAAGTTCTGCTTATCAACCAGAGAGCAATCAGTCCTAAAAGAGACAAGGCCTGGGACACACTTACATTATTTGAAAATTTCTCCTAACGCAATCTTCCTTCACCTTGACCCACTGGTACGAACATACACTTCCTATTAAAGGACCACTATACACACATTGTAATCTACATGATTTTGAACCTTCATATCTGAGAATAATTTTGCAATGAAAACTGCAGCTTTGTTTTGTCAAATGAGTATATTGTTTTATGTTTAATTATTTCACTGATTTCCCTGTCCCCCAGAACAAAAGAACCCCTGCTAACCAATCACAAACTGATATTCAGATATAGCACAAACTCTGTTTGCACATGTGCAGTTGAGAGAGACTGTGGAAGCTTGCCCTTATCTCTTCCCTTAAGGTGGTTTAGCACTGATTCAACTTAGTTACTATTGCAAAGAATGCTTCTCCTATCATGATTGTTTATGCAAAACTGATAATCCACCTTTTACAAACATGTGACTGCTGAGAATCTGAGGGGGCGGGGAAAGTAAACAAAAGCTTGCATAAATTGCCTAAAATTATTAACCTAAACCTCCCTGGGAGAAAGTAAAACAAGCACATTTTTAGATGTATTTCACAGTAAAAGGCAGCAAAATAAATAATTAATGTATATTGCAATAATGTTTCACTTGCAATAATGAAACATTTTATGTTGTTGAAATTTCAAGTTTAAAGGGACACTAAACCCAAAAAAATTCTTTCATTATTCAGAAAGAGAATACAAATTTAAACAACATTACAATTTACTTCTATTATTTATTTTGCTTTATTTTTTAAATATTATAAGTTGTACAAAAAGCAATGCACATGGGTGAGCCAATCACCCCAGGCTTCTATGTGCAGGAATCAGCAGCTACTGAGCCTATCTAGATATGCTTTTCAGCAAAGAACATCAAGATAATAAAACAAAATAGATAAAAGAAGTAAATTAGAAAGTTGTTTAAAAGTGCATGCTCTTTCAAAATCATGAAAGAAAAAATGTGGGTTTCATGTCCCTTTAATGGTCTTTAAAGAAATTTGTCTTTAATTTATTATATTGTAATGAATAATATAGCATGATTTCTATATTTAATTTTTTTAACCCATGGAAGTTAAAAAGGTACACTTAAAGGGACATAAAACACAAAATGTTTATTTCATGATTCAGATAGAGAATACAATTTAATACTTAATTTGCTTCATTTTTCAGATATCCTTTTTTGAATAAATAGCAATGCACATGGGTGAGCCAATCACATGAGACATATATGTGCAGCCACAATCAGCAGTTACTGAGCCTATTTAGATATGTTTTTCAACAAAGGATATCAAGAGAATGAAGCAAACTAGATAATAGAAGTAAATTAGAAAGTTGTTTACAATTACATTCTCTTTCTAAACCATGTAAGAAAAAAAATGTGGGTTTCATGTCCCTTTAAATAAATGCAAAAACAACAAGTATAAGCTAATGTAATTAAAGCAGGGGTCGCCAAACCTGTTTAAAATTTAGAAGCCAGTAAGAATATTTAGGAGCCAGACATACTTTTAGGAGCCAGACAGTGGTATTTTTATATAGATATATGGAGAATAACCAAAACCTGGGTTCTGGAGTTGTCAAGCTCTGAATTAGTGTCTGTACAAAGCTTTGTATTCAGTATGTTTTTGCATAAAAAAGGTAAAGCTAAAACCTTTTCAAATTTAATTGGTAAATTTAAGGAAATCAATGTGTGTCCACATGCTGATTGGCTGATAGGGACACCTCCCATAGCTCTATTGGTGGAAATGCACAAGTTTATCCAAAACCATTTTTTTGCCATAGGAACATCACTTTAACATAAGTAAATTAGAAACTAAAATATTTTGAAATGCCCTCTTTTACATAAATACCATGCTTTTAAAGGAACCCGCAGTTTTCCTTTTATGAGTAAGAAAGAGCATACAATTTAAAACAACTTTACAATTTAATTTTAATTAGCTTCATTCTCTTGGTATCCTTTGTTGAAAAGCACACAACGATAGTCTCAGGAGCAGCACTGCTCTGATGGGAGCTAACTGCCGATTTCGTTATTTTTAATTTATTATTTGAGGTGGGGCTCACATGTTATTTTCTAACATATTATTTACATGTGGGGATACAAAATATAAACATAAATATATGTCATTTAAAGCATTTAGTAGTAGAATATCTGTATGGATTGGAAATGCACCTTTATGCTACGAGAGCGCTATAAGTAAAACATTGCGAGGGAGGGACGGTACAGAAGGATCTTTAGAAGCTATAAACAGCTGTAAGCTATGTTTCCAGTCGGGTCAGACCGGTCTGAAGAGACATGACAATTTATTTTTCAATTATATTGCATGCTGCAACCTGTACCAATGAAATCAATTTGTTCTGGGTTGTTTTTTTTTCTGGGAGAACTTCATGTTGTGAGTTCACAACATTTTATACTATAGATTAGACACAAAAACAATAGGAAATTCTTTAAGAAAATGAATATTAATATGCATTAAAGGGATATTAAACCCAATTTTTTTATTTTTTTTATGATTTATATTTAGCCACCAATCAACAAGCTCTACCTAGGTGCTGAACCAAAAATGGGCCGGCTCTTAAGCTTACATTCCTGCTTTGAAAATAAAGATAGCAAGAGAATGAAGACAGATTGATAGTAGGAGTAAATTAGAAAGTTGCTTTAAATTGCATGCTCTGTCTGAATCATGAAATAAAAAATGTGGGTTTCATATTTTTAAGGAACATACAACTCAATATTTAATCTCTTCATAAAGGGCTAGATTACAAGTGGGACTTCATAGATAATGCAGGATGTGTTGTATTTTGCTCAACCTCACATAAAGAATAATACAGAATGGGGTATTACAAGAGGATACTTACAATTTTTACCCAAAGCATCTTAATGTGACAAAACTTTATAGAGCGCCCTATAATATAATACTGTAGATAGCGCAGGGAGCACTATTAATGCTTATGGCACTCTTATAAAAGTGCGCTCATTAAAATGTTGTGTTCTTTTTTTCTTTTCTTTTTTTAAAGATTGAGTTCCAGGAGTGACCAAGGTTGGCCCTCCAGAGGTTTTTCAACTACATTTCCCATGATGCTCAGCAAGCATTTCACCTGGCTGAGCATCATGGGAAATGTAGTTCCAAAACCCCTGATATACCATTATTATTAAAGGAACATGAAACCCAAACATTTCAGATAGCGCATAACATATTAAACAATCTTCCAATTTACTTCTATTATCAAATTTGCTTCATTGTCTTGGTATTCTTTGTTGAAGGAACAGTAATGCATTACAGGGAGCTAGCTGAACACATCAGGTGAGCCAATAATAAAAGGCATTTATCTGCAGATACCAATCAGTATATAGTTCCCAGTAGTGCATTGCTGCTGCTGAGCCTTCCTAGGTATGCTTTTCTACAAAGGATACAAAGAGAAGTAAGCAAATTAGATTAAAAAAAAGTGAATTGGAAAGTTGTTAATTTTTTTATCTTCTATTGAATCATGAAAGATAAAATGTGGGTTTTATGTCCCTTTAATAGTATTGCACAGAACTAGATGAAGGCCTGCTCTACTAGAGAACCATCAGCAATCAACTGATATCCCACATTCATTTTACTGTGTGCCTCTATAAAAGTCTATTATTTGATGGACTTAGCCCATTTGCATTATCCAACATCCAGATGTTAGCGTGCCCTAGACTTATATTGGCATTTGAAATAGTTGATTTAGCCTGTGTTATCCCTACCTATTCTGAAAGTTTCTGGCCTTAGGTCCAAGTTCTAGATAAGCTGTGTAAACACAGCCAGAAGAAATTACACTCCCAGTAGAGTATAGAAGAGATAAGGTAATAAAATGTAAATTTTTCATTATTCTCTCCAAGTATTTGTCTTTGGTTTACGGACAGATATAAAATAAAGAAGCAAGTATATGTACACAATGTGATAAAGTAATGAGATCTGATTACACCTACAAGCTCAACCCATTTATTAGGTTGTGGCTTCAAAACACAAAATCAGCTAATTCATATACACAAATAAACCTTAAAATGCAAATCTCATACATTTTATTCTCTGCAGCTGGTAAAAAAAGTTATTGGAAACACATTAAGGGAAAAACAATTTTACAGTATACTGTCCCTTTAAGCCTGAGAGATTTTAATGCACAATCATGCATAATATTTGTGTGCTCCACTTGTAATCTATGCCAAAATGTCTAAGTAAAGGCACAGGCTAGCCAAAATTAAACTCTCATGAATCAGAAAGGGCATGCAATTTTAAACAACTTTCCAATTTACTTGTATCATTAAATTTGCTTTGCTCTCTTGGTGTTCTTTGTGGAAAGCTAAACCAAGATAGGCTCATGTGCTAATTTCTAAGTTATTGAACTGCCTCTTATCTAAGTACATTTTGACAGTTTTTGACAGTTAGACAGTGCTAGTTTATGTGTGTCATATAGATAACACTGTGCTCACTCCCATGGAGCTATTTAAGAGTCAGCACTGATTGGCTAAAATGCAAGTCTGTAAAAAGAACTGAGATAAGGGGCAGTCTGCAGATGCTTAGAATCAAGGTAACCACAGAGGTACAAAGTGTATTAATATAATTGTGTTGGTTGTGCAAAACTGGGGAAATGGTGATAAAGGATTTATTTATCTTTTTAAACAATAACAATTCTGGAGTAGACTGTCCCTTTAAGAAAAAAAAAAACAGATATTTATTTTACATGCTTTTACTGGGAAATACCTCTTAAATAGATTATTTAGTTCAGGCCACAAACTCCTAAATAGTCACAGAAAAAAAGAGCCAGAAACATGGATTCCACCAGACTTTTCAAGAAAAGTATAGCCAGAATGCTCTACCTTGTAAAAATTGCTAACAAAATGATAGTGTTAAATGATTTTAAGTACATCTCATGCTTAATGCAGTGCTGGTATATGCTAAGATCTTAATGTCAGTCTAATGCTTTCATCTTATATCATAAGATCCCAGCCGTTTGAGCAAGAACTTGATGAAAACGTTGCCCTGATTTTAATTTTTTTTAATAGGGATGGAATATAATTAATTGCTAGTTATCTGACTATACTAACATTATTATAGTTCAGGTATGCTACTCTAGCACTTTATATATATATGAGTTAAAGATTAGGTTGGTGCTTTGATGTGCACAGCTGCGTGTCTCCTTCTCTTACTAGTATATTGATGATTATTTTTATAATAACGGGGGAAGACTTGCTCATTAGTTAATATTGGTACTTCTGCTATCATTAGTAGACCCGTGAAGACCTGAAGCATATTACACTTACCACGTTTCTTTCTTTGAAGTTTAAAAATATTAACCACAATGCTATGCTCTCTGTTTTAATTCATGAATCCCTAAGAGATTCAACTTACATTTCTTACTTAAAAATGCTTTAAGCAGTGTTGTAATATCAACTATATTTTACCACACTGAAGCAGATTCATTCCAATGATTTGCCACAGAATTAGGATATGACCAGCCCACAAATTATCTACATAATGAATATGTCTTATGGGTGTGTACAACTTTTAAGTAGCAATACAACCCACTCTATAAATCAAAGTATAACCACCCGCAGCATCTCCATATGTGTTTTGTCTCCGGTTGTACCTAGGAAAAATCATTTTACTATTTGTAAACATTGCTGTTATATAAAAAAGGTAATGTTACTATTTTTAAAGGGGGATAGATAGATGATAGATAGATAGATAGATAGATAGATAGATAGATAGATAGATACTTGATAGACAGTTAGATAGATAGATAGATAGATAGATATGTAGATAGATAGATAAATACTTGATAGATAGATAGATAGATAGATAGATAGATAGATAGATAGTCAGGCAGACAGGCAGACAGACAGACAGATATATAGATAGATAGATACATAGATAGATAGATAATAATATACAGATAGATAGATAATAGATAGATGATAGATAGATGATAGATTGATAGATAGATAGATACTTAAATGAGTTAGATAGATGATAGATAGATATATAGGTACTTTATAGATAGATAGATAGATAGATAGATAGATAGACAGATAGATACTTGATATAAAGATATCAATTAGATAGATAGATAGATAGATAGATAGATAATAGACAGATAAATATATATATAAATAGATAGATAGATAGATAGATTGATAGATAGATAGATAATAGATAGATAGATAGATAGATAGATACAGGGGTCAAGTCGAGCGGGAACACATGGGAACGGAGTTCCTGAACTATTTTTGCAGGAGGAACTGCTGCTGCTGGTGAGAGGAGCTGGAGCACAGTCTGGTTAGAGGGAAAGTGAGATCCTCTAGTAATGGGCAGTAACACTTCCTACAATACACTAACTGTAAGCCTGTCAGCAGTCCTGCTGTGTGATCACCCCGCACTGTGTAGAACACATGGTACTTACATTTCTGTGTGGCTTACTCTCGGGTTATTTAGCTCTTCTCAGCAGAAATAAGACTATTGCTCCTTAAGTGGGTAAGACTCTGTGACAGAGGAGGATTCTCGGGCCTAAAGGCAGTCATTCAACCTTTCTTTTGATTTACTTTGCCTGTTTCATTCTTATTAGAACTCTTCAGTAGCAGATAGATTTCTGATTGTTGCTTAGGTAAAGCTCATTTCAGGGTTAAATCAAAATTTATCAAAATTATGGTGGAGATAAAAGTTTGAGATTAAAATCCTCCATGTCTCAAAAGGAAATCAATATATATACTGTATATAACAAGAGTATTGCATTGAGCAATGATACTTTTTTATTGGACTAACTATACATTTATAAGTTGACAAGCTTTGGAAGTATTACTTCCTTTATCAATTCTGCAAACAATACTCACCAATTCAATGGAATTTACAGATCATATCTTGAAACACAGAATGGCTAAAAATATATATATATATATATATATATATACAATGGACCCAGCACTCACTCATCTGTGTATTTATTAGTGCTGGGTTCATTGTATTTTTTTGAGATTATATCCACTCAAGCACCCTCAAGTTGTTTGGAATGAAGTGAGAGTTCACTTAACTGAATCTATATATATATATATATATATATATATATATATATATATATACGTTGATTGGAGTAGCCATGTTAGTCCAGAGATTTAGATATCAAAATAACAAGAGTATTGCATTGAGCAATGATACTTTTTTTATTGGACGAACTATACATTTATAAGATGACAAGCTTTCGGAAGAGTTCCTTCCTTTATCAAGTCTGAAGCATACTAACCCCTGTTGGTCACCATTTCACCCAACCTGACCACTCCATCCAAAACCTCAAAATCAAAATTCTCAGAGGCAACTTCAATAACACCATGGAAAGAAAAACCTTTGAAATGAAAATGATAATGCACTTCAACCTGTTTAATTCTGGACTAAATGTGGACTCTGGATTCTTAACACATTATCAAAAATTTTTGTAATGTACTTTCATTTAGTCAATTACATTGTATATTCCACATTCTTTATACATAGGTACACAGGTAAGCCTATGTCCACACTTTTGTCTTTTCTTAACTTTTGTATTCCCCCTGTATATACAATTTCACATCTCTATAGATATTGATTCAATATTGATATATAACTTTATGTCAGTATATGCTCTATGTAAAGCTATATATTTCCCCTGTCTGTTCTCCTACACTGGACACTGTCTGCCTGTTACCTAAGCCCCCCTCATGATTTTTACGACACCTCCTCCTCTCCCTGCACTGTCTTCTTAGCTATTCTGTGTTTTAAGATACAATCTGTAAATTCCATTGAATTGGTTAGTATTGCTTCAGACTTGATAAAGGAAGGAACTCTTCCGAAAGCTTGTCATCTTATAAATGTATAGTTCGTCCAATAAAAAAAGTATCATTGCTCAATGCAATACTCTTGTTATTTTTATATATATATATATATGTGTGTGTTTATATGATTATATATAGGAATAGATATATACAGATATATATATATATATATATATATATGAATATTTATTTATAAATACATAGAACATATTCTGCTATGTGCAGAGCATTGGAATGCCAAATATTTACAGTAAATACACAGTATAACACTTAATTGAAAATTAATATTGCATAATTTTTTCCCCTGTTTTTAAATGGCTCCAATGGATGTATATATATATATATATATGTCTATATATGTATAAATATGTATTTATATGTGTATATAAGTCTGCAAATGCATATTTAAAATGACTAAATAAGTAAACAGTGTAAAAGTACAAAATTAATTAACCAAAACTCTTTAAAATGCACTGGATATTACCAGATATGGCAAAGTTACGACAAAACGCGTGTAGGCATCTGCACCTTATATCTAGGTTCTAGGTATGATTTGTAATATGTAGATTTATTGGGTGATGCAAAGGATTTATTAATATCCTATATAGGCTCACGTGGTAATACCCAGTACTTTTTAAATAATAATGCAAAGAATAAAGCGCCACACACTAAGGTACAATAATAATAATATCTATATGTATAAAAATAACCAAAAGTATATGCTGCTTCCAAATGATAAAGCTGATTCAGAGATTCTGGGTTGCTGCCTCATCAAATTCACGGTACTGGAAACCGGATAAAAGCTAAATAAAAAACATAAAATGAAGAAACAGGGCGCAACCCCTCTGAGTGCAGTATATCAGAATAAACAATACATTTATTAACAGTAACAATTTGAAACTCACAAGATATGACCTCAAACAAAATGAGGTATGATAAAGGCACCTGGGAACCATATAGGTCTCTCAAAAGATCTCCATCCGTAATGGCAGAGGCTCTCAGAAGTCAGGTGTAAGACAAACATATACACTCAGAGTTCCATAACGCTACTTCCGATTTTTAGCTGGAGTCAGGTTCTTTAAATTATCCCCAACTTGAAGAGTCCAGTTAAAACGAGTATGATTACTCAGTTAAAAAGCGCCAAACAAAACTAGCAAGTCAGCTGTTTGCAAGCATAAAGTGCCGGCAACTTACAACTGCTGAACGTAGTACCGTGATAGCGTAAAGACGGTGGGCGTGGCCTTACATGTTTCATAGGGATTCCCCCTACTTCGTCAGAGGCTCTTTTTAAATAATAACCACATTGTGACACATGAAAATAGATAAGTCTAACCTTTATGAGACATTGTATGGTCCAATTATAGTCACACAATATACTGAAGCATAGGGATCTTTTGGTTGGTGACTGATGTGGTAATTGGTATAATTTAAAGGGACATTGTAAACTAGATTTTTCTTTGCATACATGGATTGTAGATGATCCACGTATATAGCCCATCTGGGAGCGTTTTTGTCAAAATGTATAGTTTTGCTTATTTTTTAAAAACGTTGTGATGTTTTTCAGACTCCAAATCGAGCCTCACACTGTCAGATGTTTATAGACTCCTGCTGGCTCTTGTTTATGTCATATGTCTTTTCATATGCAGGGAAGGGGGAGGGGGGAGTGCTCGTCATGGTATCCTAGCCCCTTTCACTGGGTGTCCCAGCCAAACCTCATCATCAGTGCTAAACTGAGAGCTTCTAAGTAAGTTCATAAAAGTTTTTATACTGGATATTTAGATCAACATCTGTGCATATTCTTCTTTATAGTAGTGTCTATTACATGCAGTTATATGAAAATCACTGTATACTGTCCCTTTAAGCGTTTGCCCTGATTGATGGTTTATATTGTATAGAATAGATCAGGAAGTGCCTATTACGTGCATATTGTGTTTCTCTTTTATTTCATTTGACAATTTAATCAATCTGTTTTTTAATAATTTGATTAAAAGTTTAGTTTTATCACGCTCACATCTGGGACCATAAGGATTTATGGTTTAGATATGGTGTTCCAAATTAATTGCTAGGTGCGTGTTTGAGGATTAATTCTTTTCTATTCTCTCTATATAATATATCTTTAAAATGACGCGTTATGTCCCTTTAAAATGAGTAAAGGTTAATTAAAGAAATGCAATAGAACTGAAATACAGAACATATAAAAAAAACATTTGCAGGAACTTTTCATTTACATGAATATATTACCCAGCATGCCTTGCTACAATGGGAGGAATACAGCCCAATATGGAGTAAGGCATTTTTATGACTATATGTATGCACACTGAAATGTATTACTTCTTCACTGGGCAAAATAAAAGATTTACAGTTGCTTGCTTATAGTACCAGACAATCACAACTATATGTCTGATTCACTTAGCCCTTTTGCTGCCACAGAAATTCAGTTCATGGGTAACAGAATTTCTTCAATTTTTATTTTTTATTTTTAATAGGACATGCTCTTTTATTACATAAATGTTTCTTATTACTCACACTCATTAACTGCAGTGCCTTCCCACAGCTGAGCAGTTCACGCCCATTTGACCTATCAGGTGTAGCATATGCTTCTAGCTTCTAATCAGTAGCCATTTTAAGCTTAGGAGCACATCTGGTGCATTATCTTAAAGGACCATTAAATACAGTAGTATTGCATATTTAATATGTGCATAATATAAAGACAATAGAATAACACTTACTTTTTTTCTAACAAATTTTTTTTTTTACACATTTGCTGGCCCCTGTATCATGTGACAGCCATCAGCCAATCACAGACTAGTATACTCATACACTGTGAGTTGCCTCAGAAAGTGTGCATATAAAAAGACTATGCTACAATTGATAATGGATGTAAATTGTAAAGTCTCAAACAATTGCATGCTCTATCTGAATCATGAAAGTTGAATTTAGACTTAAAGGGATACTGAACCCCAATTTTTTTTCTTTCATGATTCAGATAGAGCATGCAATTTTAAGCAACTTTCTAATTTACTCCTATTATCAATTTGTCTACGTTTTCTTGCTATCTTTATTTGAAAAAGCAGGAATGTAAAGCTTACGAGCCGGCCCATTTTTGGTTCAGCACCCTGGATAGCGCTTGCTGATTGGTGAATACCATTTAGCCACCAATCAGCAAGTACAACCTAGGTGCTGAACCAAAGATGGGCCGGCTTGTAAGCTTATATTTCTGCTTTTTTAAATAAAGATACCAAGAGAACAAAGAAAAATTGATAATAGGAGTAAATTAAAAAGTTGCTTAAAATTGCATGCTCTATCTGAATCATGAAAGAAAAAAAATGTGGGTTCAGTGTCCCTTTAAGTGAACTCCTTTGGTATGGTTAAACACATATATTACCACATAACTCTAATGTAATCATAAAAGGATCTAATTAATCAAAAATGTAATTATTAGATTGCAAGGTCCCCTAAAAGTGAAGAGATTTCTAGGAAGCAAAGTATCTGCACTAAGCATCAATGCATTTGCTATTCCAAGGATAATGTTATATTTATTATACTGTAGAAGTATTGAGATAAACATAGAGGTGGATTTTAATCTGGTCAATCCTGTTTTTGTCAATGTTTTAGCTTTCAATAGCACCATTTCCAATGTTTAAAAAATATCAGATTGTATATAGGAAAATTAACCGATACAAAGCATGGACAGCTTCAACCACAGCCAAAGGCACTTGAAATATGCTCACAACCCACAGATCGACCAATAAAACACAATGGATAAACAATATCGACCACCAATGTGCACATTCTTAGACCCCAAAAACAAGATATCACTGCCAATGCAAATGAGGAGAACCCCCCCAACAAAAAACAATACGGGACATGTTATCACCATCATTTAAATGTAAACACACAAACAAAGCATATCTACAATATATTGACAGTTGCAACATCAGAAAGATGAGGTGGCCTGGTCATTTGGTTAAAGCTGAGCAGCCATGGGTGTCCGCAGAAATAATTCCACAATATGCTCAGGAAAATAACATCAGGGGTGGATAATTATCCCAAAAATAGTCCTAGTTTACTAGTACACAAAAAAATTTGGAGTCACTATATGCTAAACTTAATTCACTTTTACAAAAAAAAAAAAAAAAATGTGGGTGTAATAAAATGAAAGTCTTTATCCAGACTTCTAACTTCTAAAGCATATAGTTTAATTTTGTATTTAGTGCTTTGTTTATTTGATCTGTTGCATTATACAGCTATAAAGAAGAAAAACATAATACAAATTAAACACAAAAGAACAAATATGTTAACCTATACATATAAAGCCTAAAACTGAGAGTACATTATTTGTGCTATTGACAAAAAATTTTAACAAACTATTTCAGTATGTGAGTAAGAGGACTAAATTAATGAGGAACCTTATTCTTTGCTGCTGTTAAAAAGTTGTGGGAAGTGGAAATCCTCCTACATGGCTCATAGCACACTCACAGCACGGAGGATGGGGTGTGACCTTATGCAAAACATTCTGCCTTCCAGGAAGCTTTCTCCCAATCACTGTACAATGCAGTGGCGCAATGCTGAGATGGAAATAGTGAACTATAAATTCCAGAATGGTTTGTAATTCTTCCTCTAAAATGATGCTACTTTCAGGGGAATAAAAAAAAAAAAAAAGGACATTCAATTGTGTTTTTTTCCTGCAGTTTGTACTCCAGATGGGAAGAAAAATCCATGGGTATAGATGTCCCCCCCTTATGGAATTCAATGTGAGCAGCCTGGAGAGCAATTGTATTGTTTTGTGTATTGAGCAGCTTTTGATGATCTGCAGCCATTATCAGTATTAACTGGTGCCGTTGTGGGGAAATTAAGATTAAATATTGTGAACGTTATCAAACTCAGCTGTTTGACTCAGTAAGTTTATAATGGCTTTCATAACCTCACTAAACACTCCCTCAGTGTATAAGCATGCTAACAAAGCAAGTAAATAGCTAAACATGCAGGGCTCACTTCCATTGAGTTGTTAAAAATGGAGCCGTAAACTACAGAAGTTGCCGACATCTAAAAGTAGCTGACAGCTCCATTTTAGTACCAGTTTTCTAGTTGCTCTTTCTGATTGTTTTAGTACCAGTTTTCTAGTTGCTCTTTTTGATTGAATGTAAGTTTGTGCTGCCGATGCTGGGTAACCTAACCTTACTCAAAAAAAAATAATGGTTTGCTTCTGCACTCTCTTTACCTGTGATCGCCTCTTGAGAGAAAGATACGGGAGCTCGTTACGCTTGTAGGAGTTTGGTGGGCTGGATAGTTATTTGTGAGTTACTGGAGAGTTGGAGATTCTTTTTAATATATTCTTATTTTGGGACTCAGATAATATGAGGAAAACAAACATTTGTTAATTAACACACATTAGTTTTCACACACACACATACACAAACTCACACATATACAAACACATTTTTTTAATACAAACACAAATCACATTAAAAAAAAAATGTCTTTCATTTCATTAACCTGTATACCCATCTGCCTTTTTTTGCCCTTAGTTTACCCTGTATCCCCCTTCCCATCCTCCCTTTTTCTACTCTTCCCTATTAATTATTTTTTTTTTGGCTTTTTTTGCTCTTTTATTTCTTTATACACTTAGCCCATCCCTTTTTTGATTGATATCCATTTTTATCTCTCTTAAAGTTTTTTTCCAATGTTATTTTTTGGTTTATTTGATTTTCTTTTTGCTCTTATTTTATTAACATATTTAGCCCATCCCTTTTTTCATTTCCATCCCTTATTTCTTTTTTTTATTATTATTATTTATTTTCCAATTTATTGATATATGTAATAATTATTGCTGTCCTATGCATAGGTCTAGTTTGAAATATGTAAATATTTTGTGTGCATATATTTTTGTATGTACTGTACATACATATTGATATTTCCATAAGAACATTAACATTTCAATGGGAACCAGGCCGCAAAAAGCTATTTTCTACACCTAGTTGAGCATTCTGTAATGTGTGATACTTTATGGGCAGCCTCCGACAGTGGCCTAGTCTCCATTGAGTTGGTAAAGTTTTGAAACTGGTGATAAAAACATTTATCTCCATTAAAGTCTATGGATATTTTTTATTTTACCACCATTTTCCAAACTTTACCACCTCAATGGAAACTAAGCCAGTGTATTAACGGTTTGCACTTTCATTGGAAACCTTGTATAAGTTATCGCTTAACGGCTTTTAATACTTTCTATGGGATGCAAAAATGTTTTTGCCAGGCTATATGGAGGTATAACGCACCATCTGAAGCATTTGATAAACGAAATTGCTTCCACCAGCATATTTATTGGTTTGTGACCAAATTACAACTCAATGGAAATGAGCCCACAGCTTTTCAGTAAAAGCAGTGAGAGTTCTAGATTATAATTTGGAGAAGCTAAAACTGCTAACTATGGGCTAGTTTCCATTGAGGAGGTAAAGGTCAGAAACTGGTGCTAAAAACCTTTATCTCCATTAAAGTCTATGGAGAATTTTTATGTTACCATCAGTATCCAAGCTTAACCACCTCGATGGAAACTAGACCAATGTATGGTACAACTGGTGCAGGGTCATTTTCTTTCTTGTAAATAAGATATAAATATTAACTTTGGATACAGACAATTACTTTATGTTAAGCCACAATTATGTAATCACTTTCAATAACTGTGTAAAGTCACTTAAAGGGACAGAAAGCACCTTGAGATTTTTATATAAAATGTTTAGTTATGCATAATGAAACATCTTTACAGTATAATGTTGCTTTCTGTTCATGTAATTTATCTCTAAAGCCTAAGGAATTTTTAATTCTCACATGCTGACTTATCAAGGCTAACCCTGCTACATATATTTCACTAATTGGGCTTATCATATAACAACTGTAATACAATGCATTTCATACTAACGGTATGACCATTACTAGCCTTATTGTCTGTAGACTAAAGCACAGATTGGCTCCTCCAAATAAGACAAATGATGGTTGGACTTTGCAATTGATAAACAATTGCAGTAAAAAAAAATGTTAAATTGTTTTTAAAAAGTTCAGACTTGGCTGATATGTTATTCTACAGCGACACAACAGAAAGGTCTTGTAATTACAGGCTGTTTACAGTTCCTTTAAAGGACCACTAAAAACAGAACTGCATAATTAACAAGTACAGAATAAAAAGACAAAGCAACAACACCTACTCTGAATTTCAAATAAGCAGTAGATTTTTTTCAGGCAAATATATTTTGTCTCCCATTTTCAGGCCCCCTGTATCATGTGACACATCAGCCAATCACAGACTAGTATACCCTATGAACTTGTGCACATGCTCAGTAGGATCTTGTTCCCCAGAAAGTGTGAATATAAAAAGACTGTGCAAAATTTGATAATGGAAGTAAATTGGAAAGTGTCTTAAAACTGCTGCTCTTTCTGAATCATAAAAGTTTTATTTTTACTTGAGTGTCCCTTTAAGTCAAATATAATTTCTCAAACTTCACAAAATGATTTACCAGCAACATACTGACTTCTCAAACACAATTTTACACAGAGTAAGTGGTAGCTCTGCAGTAACCTTCAGCCTGCTGCTACAGTGTATCCCCACCATACCAAATATAAGGCCTCTCAATCAGCTTTATATAAATACACAGCTGTCACACAGTTCTCTGACACGGTGTCCTCAGTAGCTGTCTGTAAATTCGTGGGAGCTCCCTACCTTGTTTCTTACTGCAGAGATCCAAAAGGCAACAAAGGAACACATTTTTTGCAAGATAGAGCTTACACTACTTTATTTAAATAATTGTAATACATATAAGCACATAACAAAACACAAGGAATAACTGACACATTTTGTTCCATTAAGATACTTTATCATAGAAGTAATTTTATGACCTCCACGTGTCCTGCTTTGGAAGATACTTTATCATAGAAGTTATTTTATGACCTCCACGTGTCCTGCTTTGGAATGTATTTCTTCTTTCATTTCCTTCAGCTAATGGGACATTAAACACTGTGAGATGGTAATTTAAAATGATACATCTTATATATATAAATATATATATATATATATATATATATATATATATATATATATAAACACTGCAATATAATTGTATTATTTATTTTATTCCGTTTTACTGTAATTCCATTCTGAAACTGTGAGCTTTTTAGTTTCTGTTAGAAATGGAAGTGCAGAACACTGTTATATTCAACACAGCCATTGGCTGCACACTCTAATTACCTATTTATAATTGTCCCTAATTGGCCACAGCAGAGAAGGTAACCTAAGTTACAACATGGCTGCTCCCATTGTTTTATAGGCACTAAAACTTTACACTTATTCTGTCAATATTTAAACAGCTAATGAAACCTTAATAAAGACATCTGCATGTTATTCACAGACTAATCTTTTATTTGAATGCATCATTCTATCTAGTATTTATTTAGTGTTTGGTAGTAGCACAATTTCAAAGACTACAAATTTCTTTGAACAATATGCTGGATCCTTTGTTAATCAATTGATTTTCCGCAACCTGTTTTTTTATATATACAGTACAATATTAAAAGCGCTTTCAGGGAGCAAGTGTTCAGTAATCCCTTGGCTGCTGCAGGCATTGTGTGAGATTGTATTTCAAGCATCTCAGGCAAGTAGAGGACTAAATATAGTGCATATAATTTAGAATTTGAGTTACAGGGGTGGGGGCATCACATTACTTACTGATGCAGCAATACCTACATATCTGTGCAAACGTGCACCAGCAGCAAGCCACTAAAATTAATATGTTTGACGAAAACTTCAGTTGCTGTATCAGTTATGTTGGCTGATGCTTCTTTAAAACCACATGGTCAAACACAGTTGTTTAGAAATGTTAAATGATTTATCTTAAAAATGCACAATTGAAGTAGCTAAATGATTTGAAAAGCTGCCCCCATATTGGATAATTATATAATTACTGTTTATTATAATTGAACTGCATATGTTGCTGATATCTTCACACACTTCTTATTAAAGGGACAGTAAGGTCAAATTTCATTTTTCATGATTTGGATAGAGTATGCAATTTTAAACAACTTTCGACCTTACTTCTGTTGTCAAATTTGCTTTGTTCTCTTGGTATCTTTTATTGAAGAGTAAAACGAGGTAGGCTCATAAGAGCTCAGGAGTGTGCACGTGTCTTTAGTACTCTCAGCAGTGTTTTGCTACATTGTATAACAAAGCTACAAATAATGTTGTAAACACTGCTGCCATAGAGTACTAAAGACATGTGCACACTTCTGAGCTCTTATGAGCCTACCTAGTTTTACTTTTCAATAAAAGATACCAAAAGAACACAGCAAATTTGATAACAGAAGTAAAATAGAAAGTTATTTAAAACTGCATGCTCTATCTGAATCATTAAAGTTTAATTTTGACTTTGCTGTCCCTTTAACATCATGGACCACAATTTTAGATGACATTAGTACAACCAGAATCATTACAGAACTAGATTGCTGTTAAAACTGAATATAATTAAAACAATATATATTTATTGTACACATAAATGTGCATGTTTGCAGAAATCATGATTGATTATTGAGCCTGAATGCCACATACCTAAGTAAATGAACTGAAACAGTGCTGTGTTTAGGATGTGTTAAACATGGGTAAAGTGTAACTATGTGCATCGTATCAATGTCTGGGAGTAAGGTGATCAAACCTTGTCTAACTATAATCAACATAATTTTCTATAGCATCTAACAGCTGGATTCTGGTACAGTATTATAGTTGTAGCGTTTTAATAGGGTATCAGTTTCCAAAATCTATCACCTAGATTACGAGTTTTGCGTTAACAGGGGTGCAGTGCTAACGACCAGTTTATGCTCACCGCTCACTTACAGACAGCGCTGGTATTACGGGTTTTTACAAACCCGGCGTTAACCACAAAAAAGTGAGCGAAGAGCAAAATTTTGCTCCACATCTCACCTGAATACCAGCGCTGCTTACGTTAGCGGTGAGCTGGTAAAACATGCTCGTGCACGATTTCCCAATAGGAATCAATGGGGGAGAGCCAGCTGAAAAAAACCTAATACCTGCAAAAAAGCAGCGTTCAACTCCTAACGCAGCCCCATTGATTCCTATGGGGAAATAAATGTTATGTCTACACCTAACACCCTAACATGAACCCCGAGTCTAAACACCCCTAATTTTACACTTATTAACCCCTAATCTGCTGCCCCCGACAGCGCTGACACCTGCATTATGTTATTAACCCCTAATCTGCCGCTCCGGACACTGCTGCCACCTACATTATAGTTATGAACCCCTAATCTGCTGCCCCCAACATCGCCGACACCTACATTATATTTATTAACCCCTAATCTGCCGCCCCCAATGTCGCTGCAACCTAACTACATTTATTAACCCCTAATCTGCCGCCCACAATGTCGCCACCACTATAATAAAGTTATTAACCCCTAAACCTAAGTCTAACCCTAACCCCCCTAACTTAGATATAATTACAATAAATCTAAATAAAATTACTACAATTAACTAAATAATTCCTATTTAAAACTAAATACTTACCTATAAAATAAACCCTAAGATAGCTACAATATAACTAATAGTTACATTGTAGCTATCTTAGGGTTTATTTTATTTTACAGGCAACTTTGTATTTATTTTAACTAGGTACAATAGTTATTAAATAGTTATTAACTATTTAATAACTACCTAGTTAAAATAAAGACAAATTTACCTGTAAAATAAAACCTAACCTAAGTTACACTAACACCTAACACTACACTATAATTAAATGAATTCCCTAAATTAAATACAATTAAATAAAATTATCTAAAGCATGAAAAAAAAAACACTAAATTACAGACAATAATAAAATAATTACAAGATTTTTAAACTAATTACACCTACTCTAATCCCCCATACAAAATAGAAAAGCCCCCCCAAAATAACAAAAGCCCTACCCTACACTAAATTACAAATAGCCCTTAAAAGGGCCTTTTGTGGGGCATTGCCCCAAAGTAATCAGCTCTTTTACCTGTAAAAAAAAAAGTACAAATACCCCCTCAACATTAAAGCCCACCACCCACACAACCAACCCTACTCTAAAACCCACCCAATCCCCCTTAAAAAAACCTAACACTAACCCCCTGAAGATCACCCTACCGTGAGACGTCTTCACCCAACCGGGCCGAAGTCCTCAATGAAGCCGGGAGAAGTCTTCATTCAACCGGGCAGAAGTGGTCATCCAGACGGCATCTTCTATCTTCAGCCATCCAGCACGGAGCGGGTCCATCTTCAAGACATCCAATGCGGAGCATCCTCTCCTGTCCACGGACGATGACTGAATGAAGGTTCCTTTAAATGACGTCATCCAAGATGGCGTCCCTTCAATTCCGATTAGCTGATAGAATTCTATCAGCCAATTGGAATTAAGGTAGAAAAATCCTATTGGCTGATGCAATCAGCCAATAGGATTGAACTGGCATTCTATTGGCTGATTGGAACAGCCAATAGAATGCCAGCTCAATCCTATTGGCTGATTGGATCAGCCAATATGATTGAACTTCAATCCTATTGACTGATTGCATCAGCCAATAGGATTTTTTTCTACCTTAATTCCGATTGGCTGATAGAATTTTATTAGCCAATCTGAATTGAAGGGACGCCATCTTGGATGATGTCATTTAAAGGAACCTTCATTCAGTCGTTGGCCGTGGACAGAAGAGGATGCTCCGCGTCGGATGTCTTGAAGATGGACCCACTCCGCGCCGGATGGATGAAGATAGAAGATGCCGTCTGGATGAAGACTTCTGCCCGTCTGGAGGACCACTTCTGCCTGGTTGGATGAAGACTTCTCTCGGCTTCGTTGAGGACTTCGGCCCGGTTGGGTGAAGACGTCTCACGGTAGTGTGATCTTCAGGGGGTTAGTGTTAGGTTTTTTTAAGGGGGTGTTGGGTGGGTTTTAGAGTAGGGTTGGTTGTGTGGGTGGTGGGTTTTAATGTTGGGGGGTATTTGTAATTTTTTTTACAGGTAAAAGAGCTGATTACTTTGGGGTAATGCCCCGCAAAAAGCCCTTTTAAGGGCTATTTGTAATTTAGTGTAGGGTAGGGCTTTTTTTATTTTGGGGGGGCTTTTTTATTTTGTTAGGGGGATTAGAGTAGGTATAATTAGTTTAAAAATGTTGTAATTATTTTATTATTTTCTTTAATTTAGTGTTTTTTTTCGTACTTTAGATAATTATATTTAATTGTAATTAATTGTATTTAATTTAGTTAATTAATGTAATTATAGTGTAGTGTTAGGTGTTAGTGTAACTTAGGTTAGGTTTTATTTTACAGGTAAATTTGTCTTTATTTTAACTAGGTAGTTATTAAATAGTTAATAACTATTTAATAACTATTGTACCTAGTTAAAATAAATACAACGTTGCCTGTAAAATAAAAATAAACCCTAAGATAGCTACAATGTAACTATTAGTTATATTGTAGCTATCTTAGGGTTTATTTTATAGGTAAGTATTTAGTTTTAAATAGGAATTATATAGGTAATTGTAGTAATTTTATTTAGATTTATTTAAATTATATTTAAGTTAGGGGGGGTTAAGGTTAGGGTTAGACTTAGGTTTAGAGCTTAATACATTTAATATAGTGGCGGCAACATTGGGGGAGGCAGATTAGGGGTTAATAAATGTAGGTAGGTTGCGGCGATGTTAGGGACGGCAGATTAGGGGTTAATAATATTTAACTAGTGTTTGCGACGGTTTAAGGGTTAATATATTTATTATAGTGGCGGCGATGTCCGGTTCGGCAGATTAGGGGTTAAAATATTTATTTTAGTGTTTGCGATGTGGGGGGGGGGGCCTCAGTTTAGGGGTTAATAGGTAGTTTTATGGGTGTTAGTGTACTTTTTAGCACTTTAGTTAAGAGTTTTATGCTACGGCTTTGTAGTGTAAAACTCTTAACTACTGACTTTAAAATGCGGTACCAGGCTTGACAGGGGCGGGTCTACCGCTCACTTTTGGTCAGACTCGTAATACCGGCACTATGCATGTCCCATTGCAAATATAGGATACGCAATTGACGTAAGTGGATTTGCGGTATTTCCGAGTCTGGCCAAAAAAGTGAGCGGTGACCCTGTCATTTCAAGACTCGTAATACCAGCGGGCGTTAAAAAGCAGCGTTGGGACCGGCCAACGCTGCTTTTTAAGCCTAACGCACAACTCGTAATCTAGCCGACTATCTTTAGTGTGTAGCTTATATAGTATACTCAACCAAATCTTTACAATATGACCTATATAAATATCCTCTTTGGGTTTGTTGTACGAAAACTTGAAGTTACTTGCATATTTAGTATCTGGTATTTGTTTTTCTCATATTTATAATGGGTATCTTTTTGTGTAGGGTGTTGACCTTTATGGAAGCAATTAATACACCAGAGCTTGACAAAATTTGTTTAGAATCTAGAAGTCAGCCCATAAATTTAAACCAACGTTTGGACATCTTTATATATCATATTATGGGGCAGATTACAAGTGGAACACTAATATTATCATGCGCCCGCAAATGGGCAAATTATTATTATTATTATGGGTGCGTGATAAATAACCAGCCGTTACGGGTGGCTGGTTTTTGCCTACCGCAAGCTTGCGGTAGCAATCAGCGCTCAAAAATATTAACCAGAGGACAGATCTTTTTTTTTAAAGTTCCCAAACTCCAGTTTATTAAAAAATAAAAAGAGTAGCATCTTTATTTTTTTAATAAAATAAACTGCACAAAGCAACGTAAAGTGCCTTTACATTGCAGTCTATGGAACTGTTTCCTGTAAAAAAAATATATGTATATGCCTTTTAAACAGTTTTAAATGGCTCCTGTATCAAACCTCTCTATTATAGCAGGGTGAGTACTACCGGCATATGCTAAGTGCTGTTTTGATATATATATTTTTTTTTTTTCTTTAGGTCATTAGCAATTAGTCCATCAATATTCTTCTTTGGGAACACAGCCAAACCTATGTGGCAGCATTCCGGGTCTGGTGATAAGCATAGCTACGTTTCTGTAGGAATTACCTGGAAATCATGCCCTAGTGTGGCTGAGGGAGTCAAAATTGGAATTCAAGAGTGCCAGCACCAATTCCGAGGAAGACGGTGGAATTGCACCACTGTCAATCGACACACCTGGCCTATTATTTGGACCCGTGTTAGACAAAGGTATATTATTCCTTTCATTTTTGTATATTTTTTATGTAATTAAAGTCAGGCTGTTATTGCTTTATATCTTGGTTAAGGTTAGAGACTTAAAGGGGCAGTGTACTTTAATTTTTTCCCCCTTTAATGTTCCCACAATGATCTATTTTACCAGCTGAAAAATATTAAATTGTTTACAACTAGCCCTGTACCTATTTTTTCATTGAAATATCGGCCTTTTTTCTGTTGGAAGTCACCACCTATACTGAAAATAATGAATACTGCAGTCATTTCTTATAGAAAAGTTATGCAAACAAAGAGGTAGCAGCAGCTGGCAGAGATAGTTAATAAAATGCTCAATGGCTATATCTAAGTATTGAGATAAGATAAGGAGACATTTGTGTGTAGAGAAATAGCTAAGGATATCTGCTCTTTCTGCAGCTCAGCCTGTTTAAAAGTTGTGGTTTCAATGATTAAAAATGGTTATATTCAGATACAAAAAAATCTTAAAGAAGCAATTAGCCATATATTTAAGGTTCTGCAGATGGCATAACAAGTCATTTGAATATATTAAAGGGACATAATACCCAAAAAATATATTTAATGATTGAGATAGAGCATACCATTTTCTTTAACAACTTTCCATTTTACGTCTATTATCAAATTTTCTTTGTTTTCTTGTAATAGAAAAAAATGGGGTTTTATATCCCTTTAAAGTGTTTAGTTTCTCTTTAGTCATATGTAATATTTAAATGTTAACAAATGCTAACATTTAATAAATGGTACGTGGCCATAGTGTTTGCAAAAATGTTAAATATATATTATCACATACACGTGCACGCTCCTGTGCTTACCACAGTATGCTCTCATGGAAAGGAGCCCTAAATTTCAACAAAGGATGCCAAGAGAAATGGTTTAAATGACCATTAAATACAGTATAATTGCATAATAAATGGGTTCCATAATAAAATACAATACAATAGCATTTACTCTGAAATTTAAATTAGCAGTGACTTTTTTCTGACAAATTTCTAAATTTACTTAAATTTCCCTGCCACCTGTATCTGTGAGAGCCATCAGCCAATGACAGACTTATGCGTATACACTGAACTTTTGCACATACTCAGTAGTAGCTGGTACATCTGTTAGTGTGTTTAGTTGCACAGTTGTGCACCAGTTTCATAAAGTAAGTAAACTGAATAGTCTCTTAAAAACCGTATGCTCTGTCGGAATTATGAAAGTTAAATTTTGACTTGTTTTTTCCCTAGGCCTCAGTACCGATGATATTAAACCTGACAATCACTTGTAAATTGTGAAATATTTACATCATTTTGTCAAAAAGTTTCTTTACATGCTTATTTAAAGGGACACTGAACCCATTTTTTTATTTTGTGATTCAGATAGAGCATGCAATTTTAAGCAAATTGCTAATCATGAAAGAAAAAAATTGGGTTCAGTGTACCTTTAATGACTTTTAAATTGGAAAAGTTGTTTAAGATTGCATGTTCTATCTGAATAATTGTGCATACACACATAGGTAAATGCTTTCTTTTCACCTCAGCTGATTGGCAGCTATATGTGGCTGCCACTCCTTATTGGCTGACCAACAGGACTTTATCTATGGGTTTAAGCACATTAAAAGCTTGAGTCAGTAATTAAATAATGACCTGCTGTAAGGAATTAGAACATATCATATTTGCATTAGACTATCTTAATTGATAGATATGCTCATATACAAAAAAGAGAGCGACAACATAAGATTACATATATGTCAGCTAACAAATCAGCCATTTATCAATCTATTAGCATTAGCACTGCCTCTGTCTCCGCCTCTGTCATGAAGCCTGTGGTATTGTTGTTTGTGCTGTATCTGATCCCACAAGTGGTACTTTGTTTTCTTATGCATTTTTCTATCTATATATAATACTTCATTTTGATTTTAAGAGGATGCTTAAAAGGAACGTAATTTGAATAACATTGTCCTACACATTTTTAAAATAAATTATTGTGTTGTTTTTTGTGTTGTTTTTTGCAATTGTTTTTCTATAGCCAAAATCCCCTCACTATTATGTTAGTATAAAGCACATTGTTTTATCATTCTCATTATTTAAAGCCAGTGAAAAGTTAAGATATGTAGCAGGGTTTGATTTTCTTTTTGTAAATTTGTTTTGCTTGTTGTATTTCTGTTCCCCTTAGAACAGTGGCATTAGTTTAATGAAAGTTTATTTTCAACAATGTCTAACACCAGTGTAGTTACACCATAAAAATAATGTTAAAAAAACTTTCTAGTTAAATCAAACCCCTCCCTTTTTTTTTTTAAATAAACTTTATAGTCAAAAGGTATTGGAACAAATAAATAGCAGTAAATATATTATGCTATAGAATATATGAAACATTAACCATTATAAAGTAATATAAACAGTGGCTTTTTTTTGTTACCATAAATTGTTTCTGATATTACTAAAATGCTTGAATTACATATTTTTTATGTAATAAAAGAATCTAGTTTTCTTGCACGTTGATCAGCTGAACATGGAAAACTATAAGAATCATACTTTTACTCAGGATTTTCGTGTGTTTTTATTTTTTTACTGTAATACACAATAAACTGTATACTGTGCTTATCCCCCACAAAGGCCTCTTTTATAAGCAACAAAGAAAAATAATCATATTTTTTGTCTCTTAAAGGGACAGTAAACACCTTGTACTTGTACGATTATTGTGTAGTCTTACAATAAATATATACATTATAAAAAATATTTTAAATATTTAACACCTTGTTTGCTGCATTTGTTTTTCAATAACCAAATGTCATTCACCACTTACCTACGACTTGTTGCTGGTATAGATAGAGCTAGCAACTGTAATTTTGTTAGCAAAATCCCCATTATTTTGCTGTTCCTTATCACAACAACCCAGCTGAGGCCAACTATGGCCAGATTTGTAGCAGTGTTAGGCTTGTGAAACTTTACATGTGTACATCTAATTCTCATAACTGGAAAACCACCATTTTTAAACTTTGAAGGGACAAAATAAAACAAAGTGTATGGCAATGCTTTTTATTATGCATATTAAACATTTTATATTACAATCTTAATGTTTACTGTGATTTTTAATTGAATCAGATGTCTTAGAGGTTCCTGATCCAATCAATTTAAATCTGCGCACACAAAACTACTGTATGAGCGTATTAAGTGTTTTAAGTATTTAATTTCACTTAATCATTAATATAATTTCATGATCTGTGTGCAAATAATTATTGTACAGTATTTTGAATAATTTATTATTAACATATTTAAATCTCCAAACAGACAATCATATTTAATTTGAGTACAAGTTGCACAGTTTAACCCCTTGATGACCAGCGATGTACCCTGTGTGGGGCTTGCATTTTTAATAGCGCAGTCTTGCCTTAAGCCACGAGGCTGCACAATTTCCAGAGGCCAGCAGGAGGGAGGAAGTGTATAATAGCACGGACCTGCCGCTGGCGGCGGGACCTGCCGCTGGCGGCGGGACCTGCTTTATTATAACCACACACAAAAACTTAACAAACATTGTTCATTGTGGTCGTTAAGGGGTTAAAAGTGATTTTGAGCTATATTTTTCACTTTTAAAAAAAAAAAAGTGTTGGGTATTAGCAGGACATAAAATTGCAAAAATAAAATACTGTAATTATATATAATTATGTGTTTAACCATTGCAAAGGGATTAAACAAATAGTTAAAATTAGCTCCAGAACAGTAATACACTTCTAGAAGTTAGCTAAATATATTTGGTGAGCCAATGACAAAAGGCATATGTGTGTTATTAACAATCACCAGCTAACTCTCAGTAATGAATTGCTGTTCTGGAGATGGCTTTAAGTAGGTGTTTAATCCCCTTGCAAGGATTAAACACATAATTCTATGCAATCAATAGCTCAACAATAAAATGCTCTAACACATTGCAGTACTTTCTTTTGGCATTTTCTTGTGTCTCTTTAACATTTGCACTAAACAAGCACAAGAACTTAAACAGTGAAAGAAACTGTGCACATTCAACATAGGCAACAATGGATTTTCAACAGATCCAATGTGTAGAATTTTTAAGAAAATTCAAATAGCTGTATCATGATGTCCTATACAAGGTATAAGGGGCATTTGTATGGCACAAACTGGTTTGAAAAGGGTAAGATGAAGGATTTATCATTCGTATTTTATCTGATTTGTGATTACGTAGAATATAAAAAAAAACATGAAACACAACAGACTTCCAAAAAGAATGCTAATGATTTGTATAGAAAACAGTATTATGATGGGTCGTTATTAACAAATACAGTTATCAGTAGTAACATATCTTACATTCTGTCTTATACAAATGCAGTGTCCTATTACCCACTTGTGGGTAGGCAGGGTGCTGTGATATAGCCACAGGTGAAATGAACTGTAATGACTGACTCAAGGCAACATTTATCTTTTTTTAGGGACCTCAGAGATTTAAATCTGGGTTTGGTCAAAACCTTTTGTCTTTAACCCAGAGGCCCAAAATGTTGTATATTTCTCAGGGGATATACTTTCCCCATATATCCACATAATCTTCCTAGTCCTACATCCCAAGCACATACTATTATATATACAGTATATATTTATATATGTGTGTAACAAAAGTTAATTTACTGAATACATGGATTAAATGTCTAGCGATTTTCCCCTTGATTTTCAGTAATACTTATAAAAAAAAATGTAAATACATATATGTTCTTGTTCGCCTCTTGGGTTGTTAACCTACACTTATTAGTGTTTAACGGCTGAGACATAGTTGTATTGTGTGACCTTTCGGTTAAAAAAAAAAAGCTTTGTTGCCAGTTATCAGGGACCTGTAAACACTTGTTTAGTAAAAATAAAGTATTGTTAGAGTTTACTCATTCTCAACCCCCATTCTTTTCTCTTGGGACTGGAACAAGCCCTCACCCTGACAGCTGGACTGAGAAATGACCAGTGCTTATTGTGAGGGAGTAGCTTTTAATGAACTATTGAAGAATAATACATTTGATGAAGTTAAGGTCTCTGTTGAATGAATCAGGTTCTCAATGCCCTTTCATTGTGCTGTTAATACAACAGGTCTTCCCCACTGATCTGGTAGCCCTAAATAGGAGTAGAAGGGGGGTATAGGACTGTCTTATGGATGCTCAACTTTAGTTAATCAATTTGATTGGATTAGGGTCACTGCAACCCTAATAATGTCAAAGGTCAAGCTAACTGGATTAACTGCTTTGTTAAAAGCTCTGAAGAAGTGATCTTGTTTATTAGCATTTAGCATTCATGAAAACTTGGAGTGGAATAGTGTCTTTTATTTTTGAGGATTATCAAGTGTCTAAAGCAATAGGATATATCTTGAGCAATACCATCATCCCTAGCACACAATATAGGATTTGCTTTCTTTATCAAGGGCTAAGGTTTTTAAAGATAAGCTGATTCCATATTATTTTGTTAATGATACATTTTGAAAAGGAGTCAGCCCCTTGCAGATACATTCATTAATTTCCCTTTTCTGTGCTTGTATAGTTTTAAATAAACATTTTGTTTGTTTTGTACATGTCTTAGAATGTAATATATAAAGAGAAAAAGAGCAAACTGGAAAATAAAAATCATATATTCTAACACTTTGGAGCAATGACTCTCAGAAAAAAAGTAATGGTGCCAGAGAAAAAGCAGCCGAAAAAAAATTAAACACATAATATAAATGTCAGCTTGCTAAATTTTGAGATGGATGGTTAAAATTATTTTTCCTTGGTGTATTGAATAATAGTTGTCTATTTCTCATCCTCTCCCAAATTATATTCCTCTATTGGCCCCTTTATTCTTGCTTCTTCTTAATATTAGGAAACTTAAAAAAGCTGAGAATGAAAATATTTTGCAGAACGATAGCAATAGCAGAAAAAAAAGATGGAGAGTAGTAGCTTATTATTTAAAGGGACACTCCAGTCAAAATTAGACTTTCATGATTCAGATAGAGCATGCAATTTTAAACAACTTTCCAATTTACTTCCTTTAACAAAATGTGCACAATCTTTTTATATTTACACTTTTTGTGTCACCTGCTCCTACTGAGAATGTACAAGAATTCACAGAATATACGTATATGCATTTGTGATTGGCTGATGGCTGTTACATGATACAGGGAGAGTAAAAATAGACGTAACTTTGACATTTGTCAGAACAAAATCTTCTACTCATTTGAACTTCAGACTTAAGTGCTATCTCATTATCTTTTTATCATATATGTGTCGATTATGCAAATCTACTCTATTTACTGGTCCTTTAAGCATTTATTTATAGAAAGAATGGACGAGTCATGGATTGTCCTCCATCAGAAGTAGTGAGTACAAATACTTAGTGAATTCAAGAATGGCTCAGACATGCTAAAGCTTACACTTCAGAAGAAAACGTGGGCAGACTTGATGGACCTTCTGATTCTTATCTGCTGTCAAATTATATGTTTGTAAATTGTATCTTTGATTTTTACAAATTGCTACAATTTGTTTTGTAGTTCTTTGTTTTCTAACTCTCTTTACCATTATTTTCCCTTCCATGTTTTCACTTGTCCACATTTCTCTATCACTGTTCTGAGACATGATTACAATTTTAAGGCCATGATGCAAAATATGTTGTAATATCTTGATCTCAGCATTACATTTGTTAGTATTAGAGTTGTTGTTAGTGATTGGGTTAGATTTGAGATTAGGGTAACTGTTGGTGTTACTGTTAGATTTAGTAATTGGAGTTAAAATTGGAGTTAGGGTTACTCTTAGGGTTAGGGATTACAGATATGGTTTGATTTAGTATTACTTTTAGAGTTGGGACTCCTGTAACAGGGATTATGGATAAGATTACTGTTGATGTTAGGGTTACTTTTGGTGTTAGGGCCTGGCTGGGTTTATGGATAAACAACTGAATAGCTGATATGGCACATGAAGCAATGCTTTTGTCACATTTTGAGCTTGACAAAATTTCCTGTGCCAAGGGGCTGTCATTTTCAAGAACTTCTCAACAAGAAAATCCACACTCCATATCTCTCATTATTTACCTCCTCTGCTGATCTCAACAAATCAATCAGAGGGTCAAATTGGACATTGGGAATCCAGACCATAAATTGCCTAAACCTCTTCGAGAGAATCGTCATATTCTCAACACCAACTCAAAATTTACAATAGCCCTTTTATTAATAAATGAATGTATAGCATTTTATCTACTTTATTAAAAAGGGAGTAATTTTCAACAAGAACCCTCAATTCTATTACAATTGTCTTTGTATGTCACCCTAATTATTTGCACATAGACTTTCTCATTGATGTGGTATGTCATTGGCATGTATAGTCTTCATTACTCACCCTGTGATAACTTTTTGTATAAGATTATTATAGTTTCATACACAATATGCTGAAAAATGCAAAGTATATTTTCAGCACAGACCTTACTAAATATTTAGGTTTGCAGAGTAATGAACATTGCTGTTAAGTCAAATGATCAGCTGTTTTTTGGAATTATATGGTAGAGAAGGTGGACAATTCTTCAGAATTTCAAGCAACTGTAATGCTCTGTATATAAAGAAAGCTATAGGGACTGTATTGTGTCTAGTTGTGTCTGCCTGCATTTACATATCTCAAAATCAGATCTTCATAACTATAATATTTCAGGATTAATTCTCTTTATCAGAGAGGATTCAAGCATAGATAAATAGATGATAGATAAATAGATAGATTATAGATATATAGATGATGATGATAGATAGATAGATAGATAGATAGATAGATAGATAGATAGATAGATAGATGATAGAGAATCTATACATAAAATAATAATAATAATAATCTGCTTTATGCTTTGTGTTCTCAGTATATATTAGTTCATGTTTTTATAGATATATTAAAATATTAAATCATATTTATTCAGAGTCTTGCAAGTTTGGTTGGCAATTCAAATTTCTTTGAAATTTGTCACTTTTGTGAGCCCTGGAAAAACTTGGAGTAAACGGTGTCAGTATTATTAGTATTTGATTGCTTTTCCTGGTTGGTTAAATGGATATTAAACAATATGAGATTGTAAATAAAAAGGGCCAGATTACGAGTGGTGCGCTATTTAGCGCTTTCGCTCACGTGATAACTGCACTAGAAGTAATCTTTTTGCGTAAATCGGGTAGACCCCGTATAACAAGTTGAAAGTAACCCGATGCATGCAAAAAGCCGTATAGAATTTCACGCATGCAATAACCTATTTCCCCAAAGAAGTCAATGGAGAAAAAAGAGGGGGAAAAAACACCTAACACCTCACTCTCGCGCTAACCCAATCGCATATTCTCAAGTGCGCTAACCCGACATGAAAATATGAATATTTCACATTCCATTGTAGATGATAGATAGAAAGACAGACGGATAGGTAGATAGATAGATATATGATAGATAGAAAGATATATAGATAGATTGATAGATGATAGATAGATATATATGTACCATACAACTTACAAAAAGACAAACAGCACAATGAAAAGTATAGCAATACATATCAGCAGGACACATTTTACCTATGTACCAAATCACTATACTTTTTTATAAAATTAAAATGACAAACAAAACATTAATTACACAATTTCCTTAAACTATTATATAACATTACAATTCCGTCATTTTATGTAAAAAAAAATTAGTGACACTTAATTAGGACAGAGTGTCAAATCAATGACATTTTGTTTCTGCGTATTGTCTTCAGTTTCATTAACCGCAGTTAATTAAAAAATGATGCTCCAAACTGTCCTGGTGTTAAATGTTCTCTATGTGACACACGGTAACACAATGCAGACGACCTATAACAAATGTAATGAGTGACGAATTGTGTGGTTAGTCTGTGTTTATCTCTTATTCCTAAAACAAGTAAGGAGTGATGCCAAACCCTACCGTGGGAGCTATTCTCCAAACAAAAGCTAACAGTAGGGGGAGCTAATTAGCATCTCATTGTTCAGTTGGATTCATTATCTCCAATGATCTCTCAGGATACGACAACAAAAAAGACACCCACACACACATACACCCACCCACATAAAGTGAAAAAGAGATGAGGAGTAGACAATGTACTTACAATTTTTTTTTTTAAACCATTGAGTTATCCCTATAAAATACTTTTGTCACACGAGAAGGCACATTCACATATTGGGTTAAAATGTTCCTATATGTTTAATAAAAAAAATAAAATACATAGAGATCTTATTGTTTTCTGATCTTCCAAGCTTTAATTCAAGTTAAGCTGAACCTCTATAATACAGAAAAAGTAAAGATTTAGATAATTACAATTGGTGCTTCCACTATGATTTTCTCATTATAGTCATTTAGTACCCCAGAAGTTATATAGAATTTGTGTGTCTGATTTTTATTATTAACAAGAAAATTTAAAACATTATTAAACTAGAACATAAATTAATATGTTTAGAACTTATACAGAAAATCCAAACTTTTGAGGTCTATTTCAGTCAATTAGAGAAAATTAGTAAATCAATTTGTGTGGGTTTTCCAATTTGAGAATGTTCAAATCCAATAGAATCTGATCGTTGTGTCAGATTTGAGAATTTTACAATTTATTTTGAATAAGGGCTGTCACGATTCTTTAGAAAAACATATGAAATGGTTTTCATTTGAACAGAAAACCACCAGTAAAGTCTATGAGGAGTTTTGCAGATAAATCATTAGATAAATGTTTCTAAATTATCGTGGTCAACCCATATATTAGGAAACCTGATTATTATGTATTTTTAGGTAGAATGCACTGAGAAAATTTGACAGCAATATTCCAGTGCTTTTGAAAACATCATTCACAAGTTTTAGTCTTTCCTATATCAGGCTTGGCATCTTGAAAACTAAAATTTGTCCTCTTTTCCACAACATATTTTAGTGGTTTACCAGATTCCCCCCCCCCCCCAATCTAAATGTTATTGCTTATTCTTGATTCAGATAATAAATACAATTGTATAAAATTAAGCTCAAATTACACTTTTTTAAACTATGAAACTCGTATATAACAAAATATTTTCACCTGAATGTTTATTAATGATCTTAATTACATTTTTGGACTTTATTTATGATATAATTATGAAAATGTAAACCTGTTTCTTATATTCTCTGGCATATTTAACTAATGTAGACATACAAAAACTAGATTTTCCTGTTATATTCTTGATTTGGTCGGCTTAATAAATATCAAAGTCAGCACTTAAAATGAATTGTAGTAACATAGGAAATTGGAGAGATCTTTGCACTTAGACAAACCTACATGCTAGGATGCTCTTTTTTAGGAGGAAGGGCTTCTGCGTATAGCTGGTTCCTTTTGAAATATGAACGCCACAGCAGTATATTGTTAGCTAACATGTATGTACAGTACCCTCAAGGGTGTCTGACAAGATAGTCCAAAGGATGGATAGTTAAGGATTGCTGTCCAGAGAGGCATTAAACAGTTACATAAAATAATTTACATATTAGTGACTGTACCCATTTTAACAAAAAAAATATATATTCAGGAATGCTTACCATATTCTTTTATATAAGAGATCAATTAATAATGTTTTGTTCACATTTTTATTATTAGCTTATGAGCTACTGTGCTCATCTAAAATATCTAAGGCAAAACGTCTATGCAGAAACACAAGCAACATCTTTTTTATGATTTGTAAACTTGTACAGGACTGCATCAACTTTTGTTCAGTATAAATAAAGTTAGTTGCATATCAGATACAGGGAAACTGCTTTGTCATGGCCATAATAAAGAAGTTTAAACAATTATATACATGTGAAAGTTATTGTGTCATCTACATATAATTATGGCCTAGTTTCCATTGAGGTGGTAAAGTTTTGAAACTGATAGTAACATAAAAAATCTTCATAAACTTTAATAGAGATAAATGTTTCTAGCATTAGTTTCCAAACTTTACCACCTCAATGGAAACATGGCCTAAGTGATTGGAAAAATGTTTGCTGTTGTGTGCTCTATCTGAATTGTGAAAGTTTTATTTAAGTCCCTAAGTGTTTGCTAAAAGCAAAAGGACTTCTATGCTTAAAAACATTACAAATATGGAGTAGAAAGGAGTAAGGGGCAATCAAAGGGTCAGTTCACTTATGTTTATATGTGCTGTTGGCAGCCAAAGAGATAAAATGATTTATCTGTATGTTACTGACAGCCAAAGGGGCATTTTATGACCACACTTACTATCATTCCCAGTCACCAACGGGTTACCAGTATTTTTATGGAGGACAGCTGGTAACTCTAGCTGTAATTGAATATAGAAGAGATTGATATAAAGTTAGTTTGCGTGTTACGTGTAATAACATAATGGAAAGGTCCTCCAGTGGAAAGTATAGGGACCACACCAGTAGCCAATAGGGACCACACAACACTAGACCACCAGTTGCTCACTATTTATGTCCCTTAAAGCAACATTATACACCTTTTACTGTTTTTTTTTTTTTTTTTTTTTTTTTTTTAAAGTTGTGCTTTGTGCCACACTCCCTAGATAGGCCAAAAAGCAAATTCTGTAATCTAGGTTTTCAGAATGCTGCAAATTGCCTAAAACAATAATGTGATTTAAAGCATTGGAAGGTTACTGATTTTGCTTATTGTCTCTAGGGAGAGTGAGAAAAGCACAATGTTTACACAAAAGCAAGAAGTGTTTAACGCAAGAAAGAAAATAATAAAATATGGAGCAGACTGGATTACCCATGCATCTGCTCTGTTTAGACATTTGTGCCAATGCTTAATAACACAAGGCTGCTCATATAAGTACTGCAAGTCATAACATTAGATACATATTTTAGATTGTGCCATGCTGTTGCTGGAAAGGTAGTTATGGTATTAGTGTGAATTCATTTCCTATCATTTAATGAGTGTCAGATGTTTCAACTTGTTCTTCATTAGAGTCACAGAAACCAAACAGCTTCTAGAACCATAATGTAACTAAAATATATACCATTCTGTGTATACTGACCTATAATAGAATTCTTAAAGGGACCTTTTAGCCATTTTTATTTGGTTCACACAAGAAATTCTAAAATGTATTTATCTGTTTGTTTCATTGTTTGTTTTCATCTTGAATACACTAATATTTTCTCATTAGGATTGCAGAGATGTGTCCCTGTAGAGCAGTGGGGGATGTTCTTGTAAACCAATATCTTTCTAAAACATACAGAATTCAAAACATACTTTATTTTTCTATAGTAAAATCATTGTTGCAGCCTTGGCAAGTGGGCTAAACCTGGGTGTTCCTGGGAATGTGTGAGGTTTTGTCACAGGTCTCATAGTATTCACGTTATTGCACTTATTGCAGTGATAAAAATATATGTATGCAAAACAAGACATGAATACAGGTTAAAATATGCTGAAATGACTGTATTTTGATTGATTTGTATTTGCTCCCTGGCACTGCATTATTCTCCGTTACAAAGCGTCATTACTTTCTATGAGAGGTAGCTCACAACTCGCTTGGACTTTCAGGTTCAAACTTTATTCTTAGTTTTGAGGGCCACTCAATGCGATGGGCAACATATTTCTCTGCATGCTGAAGAATATAAGAGAAAGAATCTCACAAAAGTCATGCAATTGTAAAATGGTTTAAATAAATTAAAATAAAAAAAATCTTCATTGAGTCCATTAAAATTTAGAAATATTGTCTAAAAAATCTTGTTTATTTAGCTTAATAGGTTTTGGCCAGTTGCCTGTATGCATTGTTTTCTAGTACCCATATTTTATTATTCCCCCTGAAGAAAATCATTCCACCTTAACGCATATGAGACACCAGATATTCTTCATTTCTCAATACCTAGGAACACCCCTGCTCATAAAACAATGGTGGTCTCTTCATTTGTAGCATCTGCTTACTGCAACTAAAGTAGCAAAGTCATTATTTAACCAGTCAACCAGAGAGATATAATGACAATGTACGTAGAAAATTCCCTGAAGGTACATGCTTTAAAGTCCAGCACTGCTCATATTTGGCTCGGCCGTTGAATAGCCTGGGTGGTGTCCAAGAAACTAGGTTACGACCTGTGACCTATGAATGAGAAATAGTTACCATTTAGGATGTGTTAGGAGGTCCATCCTTTTGATAAAATACGTGTTTCTCTTTGCTGCGGGAGGCAATCACACCAGTATATCATTAACTCACAGAAAAAGGGGCTGTAAAAGGACTTGACGGGAGACCCTAGCCCGCACCCCACTGAGGTCTTCTCAGAACACAATATCTCAGAGACCATAAGATTAAGCTAAAGAGAGAAGTGAAAATGCTTTTCACGATTCACACGCCCTTTAGATTGTTTTATTAAACCATTTGAATAGGGATTTCCCTTTTGGCCGACAACAGGGCCCTTCCATTGCATAGTTCTGGGTTGCTATGACTTAGTTTGTTCTTGCTAATCACTGGTGAGGGTGAATTTCATATAAAATATCTTGGGCTATTGTGGGTTTAATGCAGCGTGACAGTGCTAGCACAAAGGGAGATTCATTCACCCAGCAGGTAATAAGGACGATTTGCCATACCAACCAGGCAGGGTGAAGGGTCCTGTCACGTGACCAGCCCACTTAGATGCTGGCTCACATTCCATTCTCAGGTGGGCTCAGGGCAATCCTATTGTCCAGGAAGTTTTCACCCAATCACAAAATACTCAGTAACAAATATCCTATTGATCCTAACCTAAATATCAGAGTTTTTCACAGTTAAGCCTCTTTTATTGGAGTTTGATACAATTTTTAATTTCCTTAGTGCTGATATACTCAGATTGTTACAGGAGAAGAGGAATATGTTTAACCTGTGGGGAGGACTACACACATAGGTATGGGCAAACAATAATGCAATAATAGTGCTCTCACAGCATATGTGTGTATGCCTCTGAAAAATAGTAATAACTTGTACTAGAAGTCATTTTGCTAATGGAAGTTTATTGCAAAAAAAAAGCTTTACATACCCTGGAGACCTGGGAGCCACTGGCCCCTGGAATTTACCCACTGGCTCCTAACATTTTGGGTTATTCTCCATATATCTATATACAAATGCCACTGTCTGCCTCCTAAATGTGTGTCTGGCTCCTAAATTTTCCTACTGGGTTCTAAATTTTAAACAGATTTCTTGACCCCTGATTTAAAATTGAAATGCGCCAATGTACATTTCATTTTTGACCTTTCTATCCTTTTAAGACAATATAGATATATTTGCACTTTTACATTGAAAATTTAACTAGTAATATCTCAAATTATTCTGGTTCAAAATGTACATATATAAAAAAGGGATTTTTTTTCCTCTAGTAAAAAAAAACTGTCAATCCAAGTTTCATTCAGATAAAACCCAGAGTCTAACTAGAGCCTACAAGGACAGCACAATAATCCTAAATCTCATTTCCTTTGTGTACCTGCAAGAAAGAAAAAGAAAAATATTTCAGCTTCTTAAAACAATACTTTTATGGGTGAGAATTAAAACTCTGGTGTAGATTTCTTATGCACTAGTCAGGTAGATAAATGTTGGCTTAAAAGACTAAATATATTTAGGCACCAAGACTTAACATAGCAGTTCACATAAAGGGGAAGTGACATTACTTTGCTGAAAGTTTCTGTCAGCAATTAGTTTTGCATCCAAAAGCTAAGATTTTAGAATAAATAATAGAAGACACAGTGAAAATAAAACATCTTCAATTAAAAAAAGTCTTGGGGATTAATGATAAGCATGAGATTTAACCAAAGTTTCAAACAGTGCAGTTTCAAACTTTTATTCTAGTTAAGAGACATTAAACACTAGGGATGGGCGAATGTGTTTATATTCAAATTCGAATGTTAGAGCGAATGTTATTGTAGAAATTCGATTTACATAATAGAATGTTGAAAAGAACGAATATTCTTAAAAATTCGATTTTCAAATGTTATTTACAGTTTTCAAATGTCACATTTGAATTTGAATATTATATTTATAAAACACAATTTTAGACTAGAAACACTATTTCGAATTTGAATGTCACATTCGAATTGAATATCACATTCGAATTCGAATATTACATTAAAAAAACACAGTATTAGACTAGAAATACTATTTCAAATTCGAATGTGACATTCAAATGTAGCATTCAAATTCGAATATTACATTTATTAAAAACAGTTGTAGACTAGAAATACTATTTCGAATTTGAATATTACATTTCGAAATTGAATTTTCGAATTTTATTGAAAAATGAGAAAACGAAAATTCGAAAATAGAATGTTAGAATGTTATATAAACATTCGAAATTCGATTCTAACAAACAAATGTATCAAAATTAGTTTTAAATTTCGAATATTTAGAAACATTCGCCCATCCCTATTAAACACCAATTTAAAGGGATATGATTTAGTCAGAACAAACCATTTTATAGAAAGTTTAAAATTTACTTCTATTTTCAAATTTGCTTCTTTCCCAACATATTCTGTGTTGAAGAGATACCTAGGTAGACATCTAGAGCACTACATAGCAGGAAATATTAATATGATCTAGTGCTCTTGCAATTGGAAAATGTTCTTGCAAAACTGCTGCCATATAGTGCTCCCGAAATAGACTGGCTCCTAAGTATACAGCCTTGCTTTTCAACAAGAGATATCAAGGGGCCGAATGGAGCTTGATGCCCCATGTTTCCGGCGAGCCTCTAGGCTCGCCGGAAACAGAAGTTATGAATAAGATCAGTTTGATTGACACCCCCTGCTAGCTGCCGATTGGCCACAAATCTGCAGGGGGCGGTATTGCACAAGCAGTTCTGGTGAACTGCTGGTGCAATAATAAATGCCGACAGCGTATGCTGTCTGCATTTATCGATGTGCATTGGACATGATACGCTACATCGTATCATGGCCGCTCGCACTTACATAAATATGCCCCCAATAGTACAAAGAACAAGTGATAATAGAAGAAAATTCGAAATTTGTTTAAAATCGCATGCTCTAGCTGAATCATGAAAGAAAAAATTTGGGTTTCATATCCCTTTTAATCCCCTATAAAACCTTTAATTAAAGGGACATTGTTTCATCTTTTCATCATTTGTTTTTTTTCCACATATAAACCCGTTCTTTTGTTTTTTTTTTGTTTTTTTGTCTCGCTTGCAGATAGAGTTGATATGTGTCCTGTTTTCAACCAGAAAGTGCAGTATTTTAGCGGGCTGTCCAGTAAATTCTATCGAAAAAAAATACTGGACCTCAAAGTCCCCTGAGTGTCAGCTAAAATTGTAATGTCTCACATGTCTCTATGCACTATAAATATGGCCTTGTAAGTAGCAGCACTACACATGTTACTAGAAGCCAAGGATTATAAAAAATAATCTCTGTCTTATGTGTTAGTTGCAGACTCGGGGGGTGTTAAAACACTGCTCTGTTTGTGTTATGTGTGGGGTAAAATAATGTTCTACTGAAGTGGGAACGTCTAAGGTATAAAAACACGGCTCTGTTTGTGTTATGTGTGGGGTAAAATAATGTTCTACTGAAGTGGGAACGTCTAAGGTATAAAAACACGGCTCTGTTTGTGTTATGTGTGGGGTAAAATAATGTTCTACTGAAGTGGGAACGTCTAAGGTATAAAAACACGGCTCTGTTTGTGTTATGTGTGGGGTAAAATAATGTTCTACTGAAGTGGGAACGTCTAAGGTATAAAAACACGGCTCTGTTTGTGTTATGTGTGGGGTAAAATAATGTTCTACTGAAGTGGGAATGTCTAAGGTATAAAAACACTGCTCTGTTTGTGTTATGTGTGGGGTAAAATAATGTTCTACTGAAGTGGGAACGTCTAAGGTATAAAAACACGGCTCTGTTTGTGTTATGTGTGGGGTAAAATAATGTTCTACTGAAGTGGGAATGTCTAAGGTATAAAAACACTGCTCTGTTTGTGTTATGTGTGGGGTAAAATAATGTTCTACTGAAGTGGGAACGTCTAAGGTATAAAAAAAACTGCTCTGTTTGTGTTATGTGTGGGGTAAAATAATGTTCTACTGAAGTGGGAACGTCTAAGGTATAAAAACACTGCTCTGTTTGTGTTATGTGTGGGGTAAAATTGTTCTACTGAAGTGGGAACGTCTAAGGTATAAAAACACTGCTCTGTTTGTGTTATGTGTGGGGTAAAATAATGTTCTACTGAAGTGGGAACGTCTAAGGTATAAAAACACTGCTCTGTTTGTGTTATGTGTGGGTAAAATAATGTTCTACTGAAGTGGGAATGTCTAAGGTATAAAAACACTGCTCTGTTTGTGTTATGTGTGGGGTAAAATAATGTTCTACTGAAGTGGGAATGTCTAAGGTATAAAAACACTGCTCTGTTTGTGTTATGTGTGGCTACTGGGGTAAAATTATGTTCTGTGTTTTTACTGAAGTGGGAACCTCGGGGGTGTATTAAAAAACCCTTCTTAGTGTTCTGCTGCTAACAGTCAAACCAATGCTCTTTGTGTATTCCTGGCAGCCAGGGGTTAAAATCATTCTCCATTGTAAAAAATATATGTGTGTCGTGGTCAAGGGTGGCACCTAAGGTAGTGCTTTGGGGGAGGGGTCATTGTCTGACCCCACCTACTACTAGCGCACAGTCACCTACAGGTCATCTAGTATTTTTGTGGTGGGCAGTGGAGCTTGCTGATGTGCTGCATCTTCCACAAACAATGCTGTGAGATATGTCCTTACCAACACAACTATTCTACTGTATTATGCCAATTTAAAGGGCCAGTAAACCTAGGAAATAATGTTATTAGCTCCAGAATTCAAAAAGTGAATAGTTAAAAAGATATCACGCAAAGAAAACAGAACACTGCTCCTGGCTCTACTGAGCGGGTCTGTTTTCTTATCTGCTAAGCGCATCTGGGCATGCTGTCTAATCACAGCCGGCCAATCGCGCTATTAACATCAATGTAGCTCGCTCCTGCTACCAGACCAGAGCATTGATTTCAATAGCACGATCGGGCGCGCTGTGAATAGACAGCGTGCCCGTGATGCGCTTAGCAGGAGAAAACAGACCGCTCAGTAGAGCCAGGAGCGGCGTTCTGTTTTCTTTGCGTGATATCTATTTAACTATTCACTTTAGAAATCTGGAGCTAAACTAATGTTATATAATTCTGCACTATGGCAGAATTATATAACATTATTTCCTAGGTTTTACTAGCCTTTAAACATTGTTTGCTTTTATATATTTTCAGGCAAAGTAAAATTATTTTTTATTGTTTAAATGCTGCTGCTGCTGCTGCTGTATCACGTGTATAAAATAATTTTTTTTTAGTAAAATGCCCCTTAAAGGGCAGTGAAAAAGCATAACTGAATTTAGGATAATGCTACAAAATTGTTCATAGGTACCTATATTGACACAGATCACAGCACAAGAAGCCAGCTAGCCAGTTTTTTAAATACTTTTAAAACTTATTTTGTTTGCAAACCCTTTGAAATTCTGTGCTTAAAGGGACAGTGAACAAATTGTAATTACATTTTTTTTTCTGCAATCTTCCAGTAGATTAATTTATTGGCAGAATCTTAGCTATGTTAGAACA
>NC_069503.1:150107465-150174965 GCF_027579735.1 Bombina bombina
GGTTGCTCCTTTTATGTGTCAATGGATACAACAGTCTATATTGGAGACACTTAATCTTGGGGGATGGTATTCTTGTATCTTTAGCAATATTATTAATCTAAATAGAACCAATGAACAAAACTCAACAAATCTCAAAACACAACATGTTAAACTAATGGAGCCACGGGTACCCATCGCCCTAGTGCCTGTCTATATAGCTATTAGTAGCTTCCTCATCAATTTTCCTCATATTGAGTAGCCTCTCTTGTCTGATCGGCGACTATCATCCTCTAGAACTTCTCTACCTTTCCTTCTACCTTATTCTTGTATTACCTTTAACTATCCAGTAAAACCAGATCTTCTGGAACGTAGGCCCTGTATCCTGTATAAATGCTGCTGTCTCATACATCGAATAGACCATCTGTATTCTAGTTAAAACCTCTGTCCACATTCGGTATCTCATTTTTCCAGTATTTAGCTATAGCTATTCTTGTGGTGGTACAGAGGATTCTAATGAAAGTGTTGATATGTGGATTTAGTCTAGGAACCGTCTCGTGCAAAAGTGCCTGGGCCGGTGTAAGCGAGATCTGTTCGTCTAATAATGTGCTCAACAGTGCAGATAATTCCCTCCATATGTTCTGAACCTTAGGGCAGTCCCACCACATATGAAGATATGATCCCCTAACCCTACACCCTCTATAACAGTGGCTAGTGCCTCCTGGTGTCATATGAATTGTTTTCACTGGTGTTAGGTACCATCTAAAGGTTGTCTTCAGTACGTTCTCTCTGAGGTCTGCACTGATAAGGCCCCTGCTAGCGTAGTGGAAGATATCCTTCCATTCGTCGATTGTGTACTCCTTTGCAATATCCCCCTCCCAATTTAGTAGTAGTGTACTTTTAGTTGAGTATTTATTTTCCTGTAGTGATATGTATAATCTAGAGATTGCTTTCTTGGGTCTGTTAACCTGCTGTACATAAATTTTCGAGAGTCGTCCTTTGCCTATGTGACATGGCTCTAGTAATGTATGTTTGTATAGCTGATATGACCTGTAGGTAGAGGAACCAGTGTATCTGAATAGGCTCTAGTTTTTGTCTAACTTGCGTGAAGGACAGCAATTTACCCTTGTGCCTGCAAATCCGCCACCCTGTATAAGCCTTTATTTTCCCATTTCTTTATATGGTATCTAAACTCCTCGTTTATTAAATATTTTAGTGGCATTATTAGGGGTTGTTTAGGAATTAGTTCCCTGTCTGCTGGGCCCTTAGTCCCATTGTTTCTTAGTCAGTTGCGTAATTTTATTTTGATAGGCTTTCGGAATCTTTGGACTGTACCGTACCCCATAGAATATCGTCAGGTTCCTCCATCCCCCCCATGGTTGCCTCTAAGGCAGGGCCAAAGAACATCTCTCTGTCGTCTACCAAGTATTGAGTTCTGCGCTAGTCTTGCTGCTATGTAGTAATCCTGTAAGTTGGGAGCACCTACCCCCCCCAACTGTCTATGTCTCGTCAGAATTTGATGTGGGATCCTCGGGTGTTTATTGTCCCTTAAAAATCTGTGTAAGTCTCGTTGCAAGTTATCTAGATCTAAGTTATTGATTTTAATTGGGAGAACCCTAAACAGATAAAGAATTCTGGGCAAGATCGTCATCTTAACCGCAGATAGTCTCCCATACCAGGAGAATCCCATCTTCCTCCATTTTTCCCAAGTCTGATCTAATTGCTTTGTATAGGGGAGTGTAGTTCGCTGCATTATACTTTGGAGGAATAGTAGTCAGGTTTTATCCCTAGATATTTTAGTCCACCTGAAACCCACTTGAAGTCAAAATTTGTCTCAATCGCCTTGATGGTGTGTTTAGGTATTGACAAGGGAAGTGCTTCACATTTTTCTACATTAATTTTATAACCCGATATTTGGGAAAATAGTTGTATAGCGTGATATATATGCAGCAGCGATATCAAGGGTTTCGAAATGGTGAGTAAGACATCATCGGCAAACAGGGTAATTTTATGATGTGTCGCCCCCTACCTCTAATCCCCAAATGTCAGGGCATTTACGTATATATGCAGCTAGGGGTTCTATGCATAGCGCGAAAATTAAGGGTGATAGGGGACATCCCTGCCTCGTACCATTAAGAATGCACATAACCCTAGACTGATGTCCAATTGCTCTGACTTGGGCTGTGGGTGTCGAGTATAGTCCCGCAATAGCTTTCATAAATCGTCCCTTCGAAACCCATTTCTGACAGCAATCTCATCATATATTTCCAGTCGACCCGGTCGAATGCCTTCTCCGCATCCAAAGATAGGATTAGAGAAGGCACCCCCCTGTCCCGAAGAAAATCAATAACTGACACCATTCTACGGATATTGTCTGGGGCTTCCCTATCTTTAATAAATCCGACTTGGTCAGGGTGTATAACTGAGGGTAAGATATGTTTCAATCTGTTAGCTAATATTTTTGTAACAATCTTGAGATCCTGATTGATAAGGGAGATCGGTCTGTAATTAGCACAAAGGTGAGGATCCCTCCCCTGTTTTGGTATCACCACTATCCTAGCCTGAAGCAGTTCTATAGGTATTTCTCCAATTAATTTATGAATTAGGTGACCTATATAGGTATTTAACACTATTATCTGCTTCATTATCTGTTCTATATAGAATAATATGAACCAAAGCAAGACAAGGTTGCACAGGCTAACACATTTTAAACCAAACTTTTATTAAAGAGGTAGTAAAGACACCAGTTCTGCCTTCACAATATTCACAATGTTAAATACCAGATAAAATGTGAACCAGATAATAGCACGTCACAGTTACATAGATATCAACCACATCTCCAAATGCTAGCATCTATATAGAAACTGGCCAGCAAACAGTCCATTTGATAATCTGGGCTCTTAGTGTGATAAACACGCTTCGGTGCACGCATCTAGTCATCATCCAGAAGCTCTTAAAAATGGGATACCAGTGGGACAGTTTTTAAGATTAAAAAACATGTTTCTCCACTGAGGCAGACTTTGAAGAACAGGCAGCAGAAATGGCCAAAAGGTTTTTACAAAGGGGATACTCAAGGAGGCAGATACGTAAAGGCTGGACAAGGGCCCAGACATACACCAAGAAGTCAGCTTCTGTATAGAAATAGCGAAGTACAGACTCAAAAGAATCAATTTGATTAATCACAAGATATAATTCCCACTGGAACAAAATACGGGATATACTTAACAAACACTGGCATATATTGTCCAGTGACAGCTCTGTGGCTAGATACATATCTGAATATCCATTAATGACTGCCAAAAGGGGCCCAAGTAAAAAAGACAGGTTGGTGCACAGTGAATTACAGAAGGCAACTCCTACAAATTGGTTAACTAAATCCCAAGCAGTGAAAGGCTGTCAACCTTGTGGCCGATGTGTATATTGCAAATATATTGAAAAATCATGCAATTTTTGCACTGAACATTCTCTTGAATCTTTTGTTGAAAAACATGTCTAGATAGGCTCTGTAGCCGCTGATTGGTGGCTGCACATAGATGCCTTGTGTGACTGGCTCACACATGTGCATTGCTATTTCTTCAACAAAGAATATTTGAAGAATGAAGCAAATTGATAGATGTAATTGTGATGTTGTTTAAAATTGTAGTCTCTATTTGATTTATGAAAGAAAAAAAATGGGTTCAATGTCCATTTAACATAATAAGGACTCTTGTTTTTTAAAGGGATACTAAACCCAAATTTTTTATTTCATGATTCAGATTAAGCCTCTGATTTTTCTTCGATCTCTTGCTACGCCTCATTCTCTCCTTTTTAAATAAAAACAAAAATGAATAACAATAACGTTTTAGTTGCTTAAAGGGATACTAAACCCAAGTTTGTTCTTTAACCCCTTAATGACCGAGGACGTACGCCATACGTCCTCAGAAAAAAGGCAGTTAACGCCTGAGGACGTATGGCGTACGTCCTCGGTTTGGAAAGCAGCTGGAAGCGATCCTCATCGCTTCCAGCTGCTTTCCGGTTATTGCAGGATGCCTCAATATCGAGGCATCCTGCAATAACAATCTGTACCCCCTCCGGTGCAGAGAGAGCCACTCTGTGGCCCTCTCTACACCGGACATCGATGGCCGCAATCGTTGGTGGGTGGGAGCTGCAGTGGGAGGCGGGTGGGCGGCCATCGATGGATTCAGAGTACAGAGGGGGACGGGGATCGGGGGCGGGAGAGTCAGGGCGTGCACAGACACGCGCGCGTGCACGGGGGATCGGCGGGCGGGGGGCGCGTGCACGGGAGGGAGCGGGTGGAACCGCTTACACTACAGTAATGATGATAAGGGGGATCCTACAAAAGTAGCATATGTAAATATGCTAAAGATGTTTTTTAAATAAAAAAAAAAAAAATTTCATTTTAGTACTGGCAGACCTTTCTGCCAGTACTTAAGATGGCTGGGGACAATTGTGGGGTGGGGGAGGAGAAGGGAGCTGTTTGGGAGATATCAGGGGGTCCTCTGCTATGTGTCAGGTGGGAGGTGATCTCTACACTAAAGCTAAAATTAACCCCGCAAGCTCCCTACAAACTACCTATTCTAACCCTTAACTGTAGCCATAATACATGTGTGATGCGCAGCAGCACTTAGCGGCCTTCTAATTACCAAAAAGCAACGCCAAAGTCATATATGTCTGCTATTTTCCTGAACAAAGGGATCCCAGAGAAGCATTTAAAACTATTTGTGCATTAATTGCACATGCTGTTTGTAAACTAATTTCAGTGAGAAACCTAAAAATTGTGAAAAAATTTAGCGTTAATTTTTTATTTTAATTTGATTGTAATTTGGCGGTGAATGGTGGCATGAAATATACCAAAATGGGCCTAGACATACCTTGGGGGTTGTCTACTACACTACACTGAAGCTAAAATTAACCCTAGAAGCTCCCTACATGCTCCCAAAGTTAACCCCTTCACTGCTGGGCATAATACAAGTGTGGTGCGCAGTCTCATTTAGCAGCCTTCTAATTAGTAAAAAGCAAAACCAAAGCCATATATGTCTGCTATTTATGAAACAAAGGGGTCCCAAAGAAGCATTTAACCCCATGTATGCTATAATTGCACTAGTTTTTTGTAAATAATTTCAGTGAGAAACCTAAGTTTGTGAAAAAAATTGTGAAAAAGTGAACAATTTTTTTTTATTTGATCGCATTTGGCGGTGAAATGGTGGCATGAAATATACCAAAATGGGCTAGATCAATACTTTGGGATGTCTTCTAAAAATAAATATATACATGTCAATGGATATTCAGAGGATTCCTGAAAGATATCAGTGTTCCCAACGTAACTAGCGCTAATTTTGAAAAAAGTGGTTTGGAAAATAGCAAAGTGCTACTTGTATTTATGGCCCTATAAACTTGAAAAAAAAAGCAAAGAACATGTAAAAATTGGGTGTTTCTCTAAACTCAGGACAAAATTTAGAAACTATTTAGCATGGTTTTTGTTTGGTGGTTGTAGATGTATAACAGATTTTGGGGGTCAAAGTTAGAAAAAGTGTGTTCTTTTTTCCCATTTTTTCCTCATATTTTATAATTTGATATGATGAAAATAATGGTGTATTTTGAAGTCCATTTAATGGCGAGAAAAACGGTATATAATATGTGTGGGTACATTAAATGAGGTAAGGGGAAATTACAGTAAACACAAACACAGCAGAAATGTAAAAATAGCCTTGGTCCCAAACGGACAGAAAATGGAAAGTGCTGTGGTCATTAAGGGGTAATGATTCAGATAGAGCATGCAATTTTAGATAAAATATTTTTTATTAACCACAGACCTCCTCCTTATACATCAGACAGATGACATGTAAACTTACAATGAGAAAGAAAAAAAAAAAAGAAAAACTTCAGGCAGCAAAACATGTAGTACCTTACTCACAATTATAGTCATATCTAAGCTGCTATATTTGCTGCGGTCCCTCTCAAAATTATGTGGAGGTTTCTCTCATTTTCATACTTTTCCCCTTGGTTGCTCCTTTTATGTGTCAATGGATACAACAGTCTATAATTGGAGACACTTAATCTTGGGGGATAGAATTCTTGTAGCTTTAGCAATATTATTAATCTAATAGAACCAATGAACAAAATCAAACAAATCTCAAAACACAACATGTTAAACTAATGGAGCACGGGTACCCACCGCCCTAGTGCCTGTCTATATAAGCTATTAGTAGCTTCCTCATCAATTCTTCCCCATATTGAGTAGCCTCTCTTGTTGATCGGCGATCTATTATCCTCTAGAACTTCTCTACCTTTCCTTCTACCCTTATTCTTGTATTACCTTTAAACTATCCAGTAAAACCAGATCTTCTGGGAACGTAGGCCCTGTGTACCTGTATAAATGCTGCTGTCTCATACATCGAATCGGACCATCTGTATTCTAGTTAAAACCTCTGTCCCACATCGGTATCTCATTTTTCCAGTATTTAGCTATAGCTATTCTTGTGGTGGTACAGAGGATTCTAATGAAAGTGTTGATATGTGGATTTAGTCCTAGGAACCGTCTCGTGCAAACAGTGCCTGGGCCGGTTGTAAGCGAGATCTGTTCGTCTAATAATGTGCTCAACAGTGCAGATAATTCCCTCCCTATTGTTATGGACCTTTAGGGCGAGTCCCACCACATATGAAGATATGATCCCCTAACCCTACACCCTCTATAACAGTGGCTAGTGCCTCCTGGTGTCATATGAATTGTTTATCACTGGTGTTAGGTACCATCTAAAGGTTGTCTTCAGTACGTTCTCTCTGAGGTCTGCACTGATAAGGCCCCTGCTAGCGTAGTGGAAGATATCCTTCCATTGTCGATTGTGTACTCCCTTTGCAATATCCCCCTCCCAACTTTAGTAGTAGTGTACTTTTAGTTGAGTATTTATTTTCCTGTAGTGATATGTATAATCTAGAGATTGCTTTCTTGGGTCTGTTAACCGCTGTACCTACATTTTCGAGAGTCGTCCTTTGCCTATGTGACTTGGCTCTAGTAATGTATGTTTGTATAGCTGATATGACCTGTAGGTAGAGGAACCCAGTGTATCTGAATAGGCTCTAGTTTTTAGTCCTAACTTGCGTGAAGGACAGCAATTTACCTTGTGCCTGCAAATCCGCCACCCTGTATAAGCCTTTATTTTCCCATTTCTTTATATGGTATCTAAACTCCTCGTTTATTAATATTTTAGTGGCATTATGAGGGGTTGTTTAGGAATTAGCTTCCCTGTCAGCTGGGCCTTAGCCCATTGTTTCTTAGTCAGTTGTGTAATTTTATTTTGATAGGCTTTCGAATCTTTGGACTGTACCGTACCCCATAGAATATCGTAAGGTTCTCTCCATCCCCCCCATGGTTGCTCCAAGGCGGGCCAGAGAACGTCTCTCTGTCGTCTACCAAGTATTGAGTTCTGCGCTAGTCTTGCTGCTATGTCGTAATCCTGTAAGTTGGGAGCACCCCACCCCCCCCAACTGTCTATGTCTCGTCAGAATTTGATGTGGGATCCTCGGGTGTTTATTGTCCCTTAAAAATTGTGTAAGTCTCGTTGCAAGTTATCTAGATCTAAATTATTGATTTTAATTGGGAGAACCCTAAACAGATAAAGAATTCTGGGCAAGATCGTCATCTTAAACCGCAGATAGTCTCCCATACAGGAGAATCCCATTTTCCTCCATTTTTCCAAGTCTGATCTAATTGCTCTTGTATAGGGGAGTGTAGTTCGCTGCGTATAATTTGGAGGAATAAGTAGTCAGTTTTATCCCTAGATATTTTAGTCCACCTGAAACCACTTGAAGTCAAAATTTGTCTCAATCGCCTTGATGGTGTGTTTAGGTATTGACAAGGGAAGTGCTTCACATTTTTCTACATTAATTTTATAACCCGATATTTGGGAAAATAGTTGTATAGCGTGTATATATGCAGCAGCGATATCAAGGGTTTCGAAATGGTGAGTAAGACATCATCGGCAACAGGGTAATTTTATGATGTGTCGCCCCTACCTCTAATCCCCAAATGTCAGGGCATTTACGTATATATGCAGCTAGGGGTTCTATGCATAGCGCGAAAATTAAGGGTGATAGGGGACATCCCTGCCTCGTACCATTAAGAATGCACATAACCCTAGACTGATGTCCAATTGCTCTGACTTGGGCTGTGGGTGTCGAGTATAGTCCCGCAATAGCTTTCATAAATTCGTCCTTCGAAACCCATTTTGACAGGCAATCTCTATCATATATTTCCATTGGCCCCAGTCGAATGCCTTCCTCCGCATCCCAAAGATAGGATTAGAGAAGGGCACCCCCCTGTCCCGAAGAAAAATCAATAACTGACACCATTCTACGGATATTGTCTGGGGCTTCCCCTATCTTACTAAATCGACTTGGTCAGGGTGTATAACTGAGGGTAAGATATGTTTCAATCTGTTAGCCTAATATTTTTGTAACGATCTTGAGATCCTGATTGATAAGGGAGATCGGTCTGTAATTAGCACAAAAGGTGAGGATCCCTCCCCTGTTTTGGTATCACCACTATCTAGCCTGAAGCAGTTCTATAGGTATTTCTCCCCCCTTCCATAATGTGGTTGGCAAACACCACAGGTGAGGCGTTAAGATATCTCTAAAAGCCTTTAGTACTCCCCTGGGAATCGTCTGGGCCTGGGGCTTTACTTGGTTTATAAGATCTTTGATAGCAGCTCGTACCTCTTCCTGTGTAATTTTAGCATTAAGATTTTCCCATCTTCCTCAGTGATTGGTTTTCAGGTTTGCTTTGTGTAGAAAAGAATCAAATATTTTGTCCCGTCAGGGGACAATGGTGTACTTTATTCCCCGTCATACAGTTCACTATAAAACTGAGCAAATGTATCTACAATTTCCTGTGGGTGGACGTTATGTGGCCCTTTGAGTTCTGTATGCATGGTATAGATAGTGCCTGATAATTATCTCTAATTTTTTTCGCTAGGTATTTATCTGGCTTATTCGAAAAATAAAGTAGTTCGTTTTCAATCTGTGTGCCGCCTTTATGGATTGCTCATTTAGTATGGATTGCAACCTATTCCTCTTGTTTGTCAGGCTTGTCAGCGTTAATGTGTGATTTAGTTATTTTATGTGCCCTCTCTAACGATGTAATCTCTGAGTATAACTGCTTCAGAGTAAGGTCCATTCTGTTTCCCTAGCTGCTGCCTTTTCTTTGATCAGTACTCCCTGAATCACTGCCTTATGCGACCGCCCCATGGTATTATAGGGTTGTCAGTGGTGTCTATATTAATCTGCAGTATTCCTCTAGGTCTTTGAGTAGTTTATCTTTAATAAGCGGATTTTTAATACAGTTGGGTCATATGTCCAAGATTTTATTCTTTTCAGGTCTAACAAGTCCCCTAGGGTGAGTTTTAGTGATAGAGTGGTCCGACCAAACACAGGGTTTAGAATGTCTATCTGTTGTATTATTGGTTGCAATATCTGGCTTGTATATATATAGTCTATCTTCGTGTAGGTGTTATGTGCTGCAGAATAAAATGTAGTGTCCCTAGCACCTTCCATGCATTACCTGCCAGGTGTCCTGCAACGTATGTTGTTAAGCATCTCCGATATGTTCTTAGCTACCCCTCCCTGTCTCTTGCTTCTTTTTAGATTGCGGAGTGGCTGTGTAGCTTGTTAAGGATTGTATGTCTACGTTGAAGTCTCCTGCCAGAACTATGCGCATCCTGGACCAGTCAGTCAGCAGGTTGGATATATTTTGAAAGAATTTGTCCTGTTGCTCATTAGGAGCATACACATTACAAAAGAGTATGTCTACCCCTCCTATCTTACCCGACACCAAGATGTACCTGCCCTCTCTGTCAGCTATAGTTTCTTTATGTGTGAAGGGGATGGAGGAGTGGATAAGGATGGAGACTCCCCTCTTTTTAGACTCTAGCGTGGAATGGAACTGTTGTGAAAATCCCTTGCCCAGTACTTTGGAATGGTGGAATGGAGAAAAATGTGTTTCCTGTAGGAAAATTACAGTAGCCCTCAGTCGCCCTATAGTTGGTCATTGCTGTCCTTCGTTTTATGTCGGTATTAAGGCCTCTCGCGTTGTGCGAGAGCAATGTAATTCTAGGTAATAACATTCTTAGAGAATATGGCCATACTCTACTCACTTCTTACAAATAGCTAAGTGTTTAAAGATTACCTTATTCAACATCTGGTAAAACCGCTTCCAGCAGTGCGCCAATCCTCCTATGCATAGCACTGAGCATTGCGTGCGCTTCTTGAGGTGTCCCGTGGCTCCAAAACAACAAAAATATAAGCATTAACATAACTATTAACATATTATAATAAAACAGTGTGCTGGCAAACATGTGTCAATACCAACACTTTATGTATTCTATATGTAGTCACAACAACAACCACAAAAACAAAATCATATAAGAATTAAATAACCATACAGTAGTCCTTTAGACCTAGTACCTCTATAACCTCTTTCTTCTTCATGAGGTTAATAACTTTTACTTAAGTCTCAACTTTTCACAACCAGATAGGAGAAACCTGCAAATGGAGAATATTGTCCCCTATGTGTCTAAGTCTCAAGTTTTAGCTTTCTTTTTGGTAATCTTCTTCCCATTTTGGTCTTTGAGGCTTTGTTGGGAGTGGGAAGGCTCCGAAGAGCCTGCTGTCGTTTCCCCCTCCATAATTTCAGGTGGATCCAACTCAAGAAGTTTTTCGCAAATAACAGGTATTTCCGTTGTGGACTTGATCGTGGTTGTTCTGCCATTTCTCACAACATGTAGGGCAAAGGGGAAGCCCCATCTGTATGGAATGTGGTGTTTTCTGAGGAGGAGAGTGAGCGGACGGAGTGCATATCTTCTTTGCAGGGTCTTAATGCAGAGATCCTGGAAAAACTGGATAACGTTACCCTTGATTTAAAAGTGGGGTTTTGTCTGGCAGCTGCCAGTATTTTTTCTCTATCAGGAAATCTCAGAAGTTTAAGAATCACATCTCTCGGGGGTTGGTCTGGTTTAGGCTTTGCTCTTAGGGCCCTATGGGCTCTCTCTATTGGAACTTCATAATCGCCTGGTGTTCCTAAAGATTGCCTCGGAATAGTTGTTGGAGGTAGTCATATAGGTCTTCAGCTCCGATGCCTCAGGGACCCCTGTTCAGTCGAATGTGGATCTTCTACTTCTATTTTCAATGTCCTCAATCTTCTCTTCCAGCTCCATTATTATTTGTTGTTGGGTTGTTCGTGTTTGGGATACTTCCGCACTTCTTCACTCATTTCATCAGTCGCATTTTCTAGTGAATCCCCACTCGGGTCCAATTCTGAGACTCTCAGTTTTGATATCAGTGAGACTGCTAGTGATTTTTTCTTGGAAGCTATCCATCTTCTCCCATAGTTTATCAAAATTGGACGCAATATCCTGCTTGGATACTAGGGTGTGTAGGTCCGCCCTGGTCACAGGAGTCATATCTTAAGATCTACTTCATTTTCAGATTCCAGATCTTCCTCAGCTTCATTTGAAAGTAGATCTTTAACTTTATGCATTCTGGATGTTTCTGAAAAAACGCCTCCATGGATGCGGGCTTCATCCCTTTATCAGCTTTGGCACCTTTCTGGTCGACATTGTGAATATCTCTGTGAAGTGCTTCCCTCTTTGGGTCAGTTAGGTGGCTTAGTTAGTCTTGCAGGAAATTCAGATACACCTGACTCTCTAATTCTGTTCTGGTCGGGAGAGAGCAAACGTCAGAGTTCTCCTGAACTTTCTTCTGATTTATTGAGGGTTGTAGCTCTGATCCGCTCTCCTCAAAACTCCCCCCCTCCATATCATTAAGGTTGTTCTTCCATGATCTTTTGTACCTCTTTTTTAAGAGCACGTTCAATAGGCATACATAGGTGTTGTCGTGAGAAGGAGATAGTGTGAGGCAAAAAGGCACTATACAATATACATGCGTGCTTATGGATCCCTTGATCTATGTGGGGTTGTTGGACCACTCAAAAAATACATCTTCTACATCCTTAACTCAATTTACATTCACAATGGCTTTTTCCTGTGCATGGGGGTCCCCATGTGTCCAGCCTGCCGTGCAGCTTGGGGACTGTGTGACTTCACTGGTCTCTATTCCCAGGGCAATTGTCCTCACTGGACGAAGACGGAAGGGATATTGGGATATGACCTGCTGACACTGCGTTCAGCAGGAAATGGAGGGAAAGGAGACCAGCTTGGATATATATATCTGTCCCTTATCAGGATGAATCCGTTAAAAACTCAGTAGTGTTTAGGATCTCCGTGAACAGACTTTGAGCTCACGCAGTGAGAGTTATGTGTAGTCAACCAATCATTATGTAAGCTGCAGTTAATGTGCACAGTTCCAGTTCCTTAACTCCCTTTTATCGCAGCTCTGTCTGAATGTGTATTATGTAGTTGTTCCTTAGTACCTGCCTAGCGTTCTGTAAAGCTGACAGGCAACCTGTTCTGTGTATATCACATAAAAAGTTGAAGGGGATATAGAAATCAAATAACTCCTTTTCAGCTCAACTCTCTGCTCTGCATTTTATTGTAAAGAAAAAGTGGAGTGTGAGGCTACATACAAGGTGTAAGGAGCCTTCGGTATAAGCTGTTTTCTCCCTTTTTCCCCTATGAAAGTTACTTGAAACAGGCTTATCTTTATTCTGACACTGCGTGGGGTTGCTTTTAAAAATGGTGTCTTTTCGCGCCACTGACTTTCCTCCCGCTCTCTTGAGATTGCTAAGTCTTTCCACAGCCCAAATATTCCTCTATGACTGTTAAGTCACGGCAATAAAACAGGGGTTCTAGCTCCCTATTGTCCCCACTGATCGCTCACCTCTTTAGGATGTTTCAGTCCGGCTGCCGTATGTTGTTGGGGGAGAGGATTACCCTGCTGCATATATCCGCAGAGCCTCACAGTGTTGCAATGGCGGCTCCGGAGCGGAGCCCCGACCCCTCCGGAGTCGCAATCCAGCTGCCAGTTGTCTGAAGGCTGTGAGGGTGGAGTCTGAGGACTCGTAGTAGATAAAGAGCAGGTCCGGTCCCTATAACAGGGGTATGATATGCGGCTCACCACCGCAGCTCCTCTGTCCCCCTCAAAATCGACCGGCAGCGTTCTTTACAGCACCAAAGCTGATTCAGTTCTTTGCTTCTTTGCCTCTCTCAGCTCACCAGTCTGTTTAAACTACTTTTTAATAAAATTCTGCCAGCTACCCTCTGCAAATTGTCTCTTGTTCACAGAGCCTCTGCAAAATGCTTCTACTCCATTCGGCAGATCGAGCATGCAATTTTAAAGGGACACTGAAGCCAAATTTTTTCTTTCGTGATTCAGATAGAGCATGCAATTTTAAGCAACTTCTAATTTACTACTATTATCAATTTTTCTTCGTTAACTTGCTATCTTTATTTGAAAAAGAAGGCATCTAAGCTTTTTTTTGGGGTTCAGAACTCTGGACAGCACTTCTTTTATTGGTGGATGAATTTATCCACCAATCAGCAAGAACAACCCAGGTTGTTCACCAAAAATGGGCCGGCATCTAAACTTACAGCTTTTTTGGGGTTCAGTACTCTGGACAGCACTTTTTTAATGGTGGATAAATGTATCCACCAATCAGCAAGAAACAACCCAGGTTGTTCACCAAAAATGGGCCGGCATCTAAACTTACATTCTTGCTTTTCAAATAAAGATACCAAGAGAATGAAGTAAATTTGATAATAGGAGTAAATTAGAAAGTTGCTTAAAATGTCATGCTCTATCCGAATCACGAAAGAAAAAATTTGGGTTCAGTGTCCCTTTAAGCAACATTCTAATTTACTCATATTATCAGTTTTTCTTCGTTCTTGTGCTATCTTTATTTAAAAAGCAAGAATATAAAGCTTAGGATCCTGACCATTTTAGGTTCAGCACTCTGGATAGAGCTTGCTTATTGGTGGCTACATTTAGCCACCAATAAGCAAGTATAACCCAGGTTCTGAACCAAAAATGTGCCGACTCCTACGCTTTACATTCCTGCTTTTTAAATAAAGATAGCATGAGAATGAAGAAAAACTGATAATATGAGTAAATTAGAATATTGATTAAATTGCATGCTCTATCTGAATCATTAATGAACAAACTTGGGTTTAGTATCCCTTTAAGCAACTAAAATGTTATTGTTATTCAGTTTTGTTTTTATTTAAAGAGGAGAGAATGAGGCGTTAGGTTTATGGTATCTCACTATGACTGTTATATGTGGGCTTCTTTAAAAGGACATCAAACACTTTCAGATTGTAAACAAAATGGTTAATTATGCATAGTAAACAACTTTGCAATATACGCTAGACATGTGCATTCGTTTTGTTATGAATGCTCATTCATTAACGAAACATGAATATTCACCTTGTTTCACAAAACATATAACTGAACGAAAAATTGAAAGAAAACAAATGAATAAATTAATGACTCATTTGTGTGAGCGCTATGTGATGTTAATTTTTTCTTTATTAAGCAAAAATGTTCTCCGTCTTTTCTTAACCTTGCGGCACGTACGTCCCAAGTACTGGACTCCACAAACACGCCGGCAACATATCAATTACAAAAGTAGTTTCACAAGTTAGACAGCTATTATTTTTATATTGAATTCCTGTAAAATTTGAAACTGTTAGCGCCATGTGCGATGATCTTGCACATGCCACACTGTTTCTTATTATATATAAATACGCCTTTAATGGATTTACCCACTCTAGTATTCATTTTATCTTTCTTCATTACTACTTTGCTCGGTGCTCATTTGGCATTTGGTGCAAAGTCAGTGCTCTTCTGAATACCACTCATAGTTTAGGTCTGATAAAGGTTTAAAACCGGGTTATTACATAAGATAGACCAATGTTTGTTAAGAATCATTTTAATAGCTCGATAGTTATTGTTAAATCCTTAATAAAAAGTGGGGGACCATTGTTCTGGAACAGCTCCCGCTGGACTCCCTTCGGCCTCAAATAATTAGCTCTATCCTTATTACGCGCCATATATCAGTCTCTATTTAATGATGGACTCAGGATAACCTTTTTCTAAGAACCTATCATATAATACATTGGCCTGTATAGGAATTCAATATGTTCTTTACTCATATAGGGCCTGATTACAAGCAGAGCACTAACTAATGCTCCAATTCAAATGTTAACTGCGCTAAAAGTAAGCTTTTTACGCTCATCAGGTTGCCCTCATATTATGAGATAAAAGTAAACAACTGTTTTCTCTCTTGTGCTAACTCGACGAGGACAAAAAGCCGAACTCTACAATATCGCTTGCACATTCATGATTTCCCCCATATAAGTCAATTGAGAAAAAAAGTGTGGGGAGGGGGGGAGCAAAACCTTTCTCTCGCGCCAAACCTGTCATGAAATATAAATATATTTAACATCCCAATGTTATGCACATCCAATCATGAGAAAAGGTATTTAAGGTGGCCAATTGCAAGTTGGTGTTCACTTTGACTCTCCTCTGAAGAGTGGCAACATGGGGGCCTCAAAACAACTCTCAAATGACCTGAAAACAAAGATTGTTGAACATTATGGTTTAGGGGAAGGCTACAAAAAGCTATCACAGAGATTTAAGCTGTCAGTAACCACTGTTAGGAACATAGTGAGGAAATGGAAGACCACAGGCACAGTTCTTGTTAAGGTCAGAAGTAAAATATAGGAGAGGCAAAGGCAAAGGCAAAGGATGGTGAGAATGGTCAAAAACAGCCCACAGACCACACACACGCCACAAACAGAGTTGCTTGAGGTATGCAAACACACATTTGGACATGCCAGTTTCATTTTGGAAGAAGGCGCTGTGGGCTGATGAAACAAAGATTGAGTCATTTGGTCATAACAAGGGGAGTTATGAATGGCGGCAAAAGAACACAGCATTCCAAGACAAACACTTGCTCGCCCCAGTAAAATTTGGTGGATGTTCATCATGCTGTGGGGCTGTGTGGCCAGTGCCGGTACTGGGAATCTTGTTAAAGTTGAGGGTCGCATAGATTTCACTCAATATCAGCAGATACTTGAGAATAATGTTGAGGAATCAGTCACAAAGTTGAAGTTGGATATTTCAACAAGACAACGACCCAAAACACTGCTCAAAATTTACTCTGGCATTTATGCAGCGGAACAAGTACAATGTTCTGGAATGCAATCCCAGACCTGAATATCATTGAAAATCTGTGGATTGATTTGAAGCGGGCTGTCAATGCTCGGCAACCATCAAACCTAACTGAACTGAAGATGTTTTGCAAGGAGGAATGGTCCAAAATACCTTCATCCAGAATCCAGACACTTATTACAGGCTATAGGAAGTGTCTAGAGGCTGTTATTTCTGCTAAAGGAAGCTCTACTAAATATTATTGGGATATTTCTGTTGGGGTGCCCAAATGTATGCACCTGTCTAATTTCGTTTGGATGCATATTGCGCATTTTCAGTTAATCCAATAAAACCTCATTTCACTACTGAAATATTACTGTGTCCTTCAGTTATTTGATAGATCAAAATGAAATTGCTGATCCAAACACCAAGCCCCTTTGCTGCTTCTTTTTCTACCACCTGAGCCCTCATAACATTTTTCTGCAATATATTTTTTTAAAAATGTTTTATTAGATGGTGTTATTATGAGTGTAACTATACTTTGTAATGTATTTTTGATTGTGTGTGACACTTTTTGTTTTGCGAAACAGTTAAGTAGAGCTCTGAGGAGGGGGGTAATCATTCTAGCGTAAATCGCAAATGCGCACAAGCACTAAGCCCGACGAGCGCAAACACCCACGATAAACCCCTTATCCATCATCCAAAAAATGTTGTTGCTCCACTTGTAATCTGGCCCTTATTGTAAAAAGTTAATTCATAGATTATTGTCATTAAGATGAGACACACATTTACCTATATAGGGCCATAATATGAGTGGAGCGCTAACAGTTTCCCGCAAGTGATAAGGAGTTTATGGCAGGGGTTCGTCAGGTTTACCACTGGTATTTCAGGTTCAAAGTAAACGCTATCGCTTGAGCACAATTGCCAATTTACGCTAGAATGATTACCGTGTCCTCAGAGCTCTGCTTGTACTGTTTCACAAAACAAAAAAGTTGTACAAAACACATCAAAAATACACTGCAAAGTACACTTACACTCATAATAACACCCATCAAATAAAAATGATTCCAAAAAAATATTGCACACAAAAGTTATAAGGATTTAAACATATGAGATGGAACCATGGTTCCCAAGTTTAAAGTTCAAGGAACAGCGGTTACTGTATACCTTTAGAGAAATAACACCATGAGAAAATGCTGACCCAAGTTGATCCAAGTTGTTAATGTTGATCACAGATTAAATCTATTACATAAAATCGATGCATAGTTTAATTGTTGTGTGAAATTATATTCACTATATTATTATTTAAAGTAACACAAGCAACGATACTATGCATGGTTTGTGATTTCAGTTGATTGCCAAACAAGCCTTTAAACAGAGGGGATTAATATAAGAAAAAAAATATAACCAACGGGTAGATTTTACCCAGTATATACTATTAAGATACAAGTTCACCTGTAATAGTGAAGGACGTTAACGGCGAAACTACACTTTGTTAAAATTATACCATACTTTTGCTTGAAAATTAAATCGAGGTGTATCGATTGATAAACAAATTGAACTATATTATATCTAACGCCGATTTCCAAGTACATACAAAGGCAAACAGCTTAACGTCATATGTACTAATCACGCTGTACCTAAAACGCAATAAATGCGTAATTAACTCCATCCGTATATAATAGTGAACACAAACTCATGATATTACACTAAGACTGAGAATCAACAACTATATAATTGCGTATTTATCATTGAGACAATTGCTGAAATTCTAAGCACATTTTTCTATTGCCTGATATACACTTCATACAAATAGTAACATTGTTCTCATTTACAAGCAGCTGGACTTGGCAGCTACTAGGGAACATTGTATCTACACTGATATTTCTCTTTTCTAAAGTGGATCTTATAAATCCCCCTCTAGACACTTATTTAAAGAGACAATCTCTCAGCTAGATTACAAGTTTTGCGTTATGACTCAAAAAGCATCATTATGGCCCATAACGCTGCTTTTTCCCTAACGCCGCTATTACAAGTCTTGTAGGTATAGGTGTACCGCATACCTTTTTGGCCATCACGCAACGTCAGTACCACACTTTAAGAAAAGTCCTTTTTCAATGGGACTTCCATAGCGCTGCAATTACGAGTTTTGCAGTGAGGCCAAAAAGTGAGCGGTACAGCCTAAAATGACAAGATCCGTACCGCCATCTAAAGTCAGTAGTTATGAGTTTTATGCTACAAAGCAGTGACGTGCAGTGATGTCAGAGGCTGGTGAGGCAGTGGCTAGGATACGCCTTCATTCTTTAGATATCCTTTGTTGAAGAAATAGCAATGCACATGGGTGAGCCAATCACATGAAGTATCTATGTGCAGCCACCAATCAGCAGCTACTGAGCATATTTAGATATGATTTTCAACAAAGGATATGAAAAGAATGAAGAAAATAAAATATTAGATGTAAATTGGAAAGTTATTTAAATTGCATGCTCTTTCTAAATCATGAAAGAAAACATATGGGTTTCATGTCCCTTTAAATGGTTTCTTGGAAAACTGGTCAACTTAGTAAACATCTGATTTTAGTCTAAAGGATTGTAACAGAAACACTTGCCAGATAACAAAATGCTAGCTCTGATTATGAGATATAGAAATCCATGCCCATTAACCCTTTGGCTGCTAAGCCATTTCCCACCTGGGTGCTAATATTTTATTTATTTATTTTTATTTTTGAAATTTTTGAAAAATTTTTTTTAAACTTTTTTATTTCTTTTTAAAGACTTACACTGTTGGACAGGTTAGGCGATTACCTTTCCAACAATGGGTCTTGGGGGTCTGTAGCTGCTTAGATGCCTGAGATACAGGCTTCTAAGCAGCATGCCCCCTCCTCCTATACTTAACATTGTTAAGTATAAATAAAGTTGCGCTTTACCTTTCCAACAATGGGTCTTGGGGGTCTGTAGCTGCTTAGATGCCTGAGATACAGGCTTCTAAGCAGCATGCCCCCTCCTCCTATACTTAACATTGTTAAGTATAAATAAAGTTGCGCAGTGACGTCATCACATAATTGCGCGTGACGTCACCATGCATTACGTGAAGCCCCGTCGATGCCTGTCACTCTACAGGCATGATCGCTGGGGTAGGATCAGTAAGGAGCCCCCAGATCACCCTCAAGGTGAGAGAGTGCTCATGGCGGCTCTGAGCCGTCATTAGCACCAGAGTGAGAAACTCTGTGATGGCTCAGAGCCGTCATTAGCACTCAAAGGGTTAAAATATGTTTAAAGGGACAGTACACTGTAAAATTGTTTTTCCATAAATGTATTTTAAATTACTTGCTATACCAACTGCAGAGTATAAAATATTTGAGAAATTGCATTTTCGGGTTTATTTGTGTATCTGAAGTAGCAGGTTTTGTGCTTTGAAACCACAGCCTATTACAATGGGTTGAGCTTCAGGTAATATCAGATCTCATTATGTTATCACTTTTATGTACACAGACTTGCTTCCTTATCTTATATTTGTCTGGAAAACAAAAGCTCAATACATAGAGAGAACAATGGAAAATTATAATTTTATTACTTAACTTTCATGCCCCCACTGAGGGTGTAATCTCTTCTGCTGGCTGTGTTTACTTAGGCTTGTCAATAGCATATACGCCAGTATCAAAACTTTCAGTATAGGTTGGGAAACCACAAGCTAAATCAGCTATTTCAAATGCTGAAATATGAGTAAAGGAGCTACTTGCAAACAATTTAATACACTCTAGCAGGTAAAAAGGATCATTGGGAATAATTTAAAGGGGAGAAAGTTTTTGGGTGAACTGTCCCTTTAAAACATACTTTTTACTTTAATGCTGCAAATTATGCTTATAGATTCTTTCATTATTCAGTAAATATAAAAATGTCTTGATCCAGGGGCGGCTGGTGAAATTTAAAGATGGTGGGGCGCTTGACCCCACCCCTTTAAATAAAGCCACACTATCAGATGGCACTACCAATTCATTAATTAAATAAATAAAAGGTAGACAGAAACACAGAAAAGCACTCGGGGGGAGAGGGAGAGAGAGATGGGTGGAGAGACACACAGAGGGTTAGAGAGAAAGAGAGAGAGACACAATCACACACAGAGGGTGTGAGAGAGAGAGAGACACAATCGCACACAGAGAGTTAGAGAGAGAGAAAGAGAGAGAGAGAGAGAGAGACAGACAATCAAACACAGAGGGTTAGAGAGACACATAAGGGATGAGAGAGTCAGAGGGGGAGGAAGAGAGACAGAGAGAGAAAGAGACCATGGGGGAGAACAACACATAAGAAGAGAGATGGATAGATAGAGAGAGACACACACACACACAAGGGTGGGGGGGGAGAGGGACCATTGCATTTTTAAGTAATAAAACAGCAGAGCTACAGAGAGTTCAGAAAGTAAGACTATACATTAGTACAGAGGCAAGCTGCTAAGTTAGTGGGTGTAAAGTTTGAGGAAACAAAATACAAAAACGATTCTTTAACTGTTGTAAAACAGTAAAAAAAAAAAAACCACTAAACCACATTCATTAAATTATAATTTTCACTAACAGAATCCCTTTCAGTGAAATCTAAGGTTGCAGAACTTACTAAGATGTGGCTAAAACACTGCTCATTGACTGCATCTCTCTTCCTGCTCTGCCTCTGTCTGTATTAAGGAAGTGACAGTGAAACATTCCACTGCACTTAGAGGGGAAGAACAGAACTCTCTTTTTCACTTTAGCAAAAGCTGGCAGCTTCACAGGACAGCAACAAAATAAATGAAAGTAGTTTTTTTCCGTTTTTGTTTTGTTTTATATGATTTAACATCCAGCCCCAACCCTAAGTTCCACTTACTAATGCCTCTCACTGGATTGGGTCAGCCCAAATAGGACTGCCTCAAATAAAGCACTTATGGGCCATGCAATGATCTTAACCACTTTCATCCAGTAGGTGGCGAAGCATGTTGTGTAATGGTGGGCAGACCTGATTGTGCCTCTCCATTGCACAACATATAGCTGTGAAAAAAAAATGCTGGGGAAAAAAAATTTGCAATTTTTATTTTTTTTATTTTTTAAAGCCAATAAAAAAATATATATATTTTTGCCCATATGAGAGGTGAAACACTGCCTCACCTGCCTCTAGTGACTGCACATCACTGCTACAAAGCTGTGCCATAAAACTCATAATTGAATAAAAAGGTAAATAAAAAGGTAATAGGTCTGGACAGATACTAAAAAAAACTCAAGCCAACTCTAATGTGAACTGTGATCTCTCTAACACAGTCCAATAGTCAATATAGGAAGAAGGAGGGTACTAGAGTGGCGCACAGGGCTGAGTTCACACAAAACACAATAATTTCTTAGACAATAAGGGCGCGATCCGATATAGATCGCAGTTTGCGGCGCAAGCGAGGGAACCGGCGTCGCCCGCAGTTTCAGCTCGCAACTCGAGCCATCCCATATAAGTCGCCGTCAGATGCTAACGTGCCGTAAGTCTGACAAACCAGCGATGTCCAGAAATCTGCGCAAGTACAAATTTCTGGCGTCGCCAGTGACTTGCGCCACGTTAGAAACTGCGGGCGCCTCTAAAACCTGACTAAAGTCTAAAACACCCGCACTGTCTAACACGCCTCCCTAACATAGCCCGCACTGTCTAACACGCCTCCCTAACATAGCCCGACACGTCTAACCCTCTATCCGCTATCCCCCCTCACTATCCTAACAATAAAAAAGCTATTAACCCCTAAACCGCCGCTCCCGTACCCAGCCGCAACCTAATAAAGTTATTAACCCCTAAACCGCCGCTCCCGTACCCCGCCGCAACCTAATAATGTTATTAACCCCTAAACCGCCGCTCCCGTACCCCGCCGCCAGCTATATTATATCTATAACCCCCTAAAGTGAGCCCCTAACACCGCCGCCATCTATATTAAAATTATTAACCCCTAATGTAAGCCCCTTACACCGCCGCCATCTCTATTAAAATGATTAACCCCTAATTTAATCTACCTACCCCGCCGCCAGCTATATTATCTATATTAACCCTAAGTATATTATAGTTAATATAGGTATTACATTATATATATTAACTATATTAACTCTATCTAACCCTAACACCCCTAACTAAATTTATATTAAATTAATCTAATTCATTTATAAACTAAAATATTCCTATTTAAATCTAAATACTTACCTATAAAATAAACCCTAAGATAGCTACAATATAATTAATAATTACATTGTAGCTATGTTAGGGTTAATATTTATTTTACAGGTAAATTGTTAATTATTTTAACTAGGTATAATAGATATTAAATAGTTATTAACTATTTAATATCTACCTAATTAAAATAATTACCCAATTACCTGTAAAATAAATCCTAACCTAAGTTACAAATACACCTACACTATCAATAAATTAAATAAACTACAAACATCTATCTAAAAATACAATTAAATTAACTAAACTAAATTACAAAAAAAAACAAACACTAAATTACAAAAAATAAAAAAAGATTACAAGATTTTTAAGCTAATTACACCTATTCTAAGCCCCCTAATAAAATAATAAACCCCCAAAATAAAAAAAATTCCCTGCCCTATTCTAAATTAAACAAATTTCAAAGCTCTTTACCTTACCAGCCCTTAAAAGGGCCTTTTGTGGGGCATGCCCCAAAGAATTCAGCTCTTTTGCATACAACAAATACAATCCCCCCCCCATTACAACCCACCACCCACATACCCCTATTCTAAAACCACCCAAACCCCCCTTAAAAAAGCCTAACACTACCCCCCTGAAGATCTCCCTACCTTGTCTTCACCACACCGGGCCGAACTCCTGATCCGATCCGGGCGATGTCTTCCTCCAAGCGGCAAAGAAGAATTCTTCCTCCGCGATGTCTTCCTCCAAGCGGCAAAGAAGAATTCTTCCTCCGGCGACGTCTTCCTCCAAGCGGCAGCAAAGTCTTCATTCTTCCGGCGGCATCTTCAATCTTCTTTCTTCGCTCCGCCACCGCGGAGCATCCATCCAGGCCGACGACTGAACGACGAATGAGGTACCTTTAAATGACGTCATCCAAGATGGCGTCTGCCGAATTCCGATTGGCTGATAGGATTCTATCAGCCAATCGGAATTAAGTTAAAAAAATCTGATTGGCTGATTGAATCAGCCAATCAGATTCAAGTTCAATCCGATTGGCTGATCCAATCAGCCAATCAGATTGAGCTCGCATTCTATTGGCTGATCGGAACAGCCAATAGAATGCGAGCTCAATCTGATTGGCTGATTGGATCAGCCAATCGGATTGAACTTGAATCTGATTGGCTGATTCAATCAGCCAATCAGATTTTTTTAACTTAATTCCGATTGGCTGATAGAATCCTATCAGCCAATCGGAATTCGGCGGACGCCATCTTGGATGACGTCATTTAAAGGTACCTCATTCGTCGTTCAGTCGTCGGCCTGGATGGATGCTCCGCGGTGGCGGAGCGAAGAAAGAAGATTGAAGATGCCGCCGGAAGAATAAAGACTTTGCTGCCGCTTGGAGGAAGACGTCGCCGGAGGAAGAATTCTTCTTTGCCGCTTGGAGGAAGACATCGCCGGAGGAAGAATTCTTCTTTGCTGCTTGGAGGAAGACATCGCCCGGATCGGATCAGGAGTTTGGCCCGGTGTGGTGAAGACAAGGTAGGGAGATCTTCAGGGGGGTAGTGTTAGGCTTTTTTAAGGGGGGTTTGGGTGGTTTTAGAATAGGGGTATGTGGGTGGTGGGTTGTAATGGGGGGGGATTGTATTTGTTGTATGCAAAAGAGCTGAATTCTTTGGGGCATGCCCCACAAAAGGCCCTTTTAAGGGCTGGTAAGGTAAAGAGCTTTGAAATGTGTTTAATTTAGAATAGGGCAGGGAATTTTTTTTATTGTGGGGGTTTATTATTTTATTAGGGGGCTTAGAATAGGTGTAATTAGCTTAAAAATCTTGTAATCTTTTTTTTATTTTTTGTAATTTAGTGTTTGTTTTTTTTTGTAATTTAGTTTAGTTAATTTAATTGTATTTTTAGATAGATGTTTGTAGTTTATTAAATTTATTGATAGTGTAGGTGTATTTGTAACTTAGGTTAGGATTTATTTTACAGGTAATTGGGTAATTATTTTAACTAGGTAGATATTAAGTAGTTAATAACTATTTAATATCTATTATACCTAGTTAAAATAATTAACAATTTACCTGTAAAATAAATATTAACCCTAACATAGCTACAATGTAATTATTAATTATATTGTAGCTATCTTAGGGTTTATTTTATAGGTAAGTATTTAGATTTAAATAGGAATATTTTAGTTTATAAATGAATTAGATTAATTTAATATAAATTTAGTTAGGGGTGTTAGGGTTAGATAGAGTTAATATAGTTAATATAAATACTATAGTAACTATATTAACCCTAATATAATTAGGGTTAATATAGTTAATATATATAATGTAATAACTATATTAACTATAATATACTTAGGGTTAATATAGATAATATAGCTGGCGGCGGGGTAGGTAGATTAAATTAGGGGTTAATCATTTTAATAGAGATGGCGGCGGTGTAAGGGGCTTACATTAGGGGTTAATAATATTAATATAGCTGGCGGCGGTATAGGGGGATTAGATTAGGGGTTAATAATTTTTATATAGGTGGCGGCGGTGTAAGGGGTCAGATTAGGGGATAAATAAGGTAGATGGCGGCGGTTTTAGGGGCTCACAGTAGGGGGTTAGTTTATGTAGATGGCGGCGGGGTCCGGGAGCGGCGGTTTAGGGGTTAATAACTTTATTAGGGATTTCGGGGGGGGGGGATCGCGGTTGACAGGTAGATAGACATTGCGCATGCGTTAGGTGTTAGGTTTATTTTAGCAGATCGCGGTTGACAGGGAGATAGACATTGCGCATGCGTTAGGTGTTATTTTTATTTTAGCAGATCGCGGGTGACAGGTAGATAGACATTGCGCATGCGTTAGGTGTTAGGTTTATTTTAGCAGCCAGTTTAGGAAGTTACGGGTCTCCAATAGTCAGCGTAAGGCTTCTTACGGCTGCTTTTTGTGGCGAGGTGAAAATGGAGTAAGTTTTCTCCATTTTCGCCACGTAAGTCCTTACGCTGCATATTGGATACCAAACTGCGCGGGTTTGGTATACCTGCCTATGGCCCAAAAAACTACTGGCGACGGCAGAAATATACGCGCGTAACTTCTATGTTACGCCGTATATGTGATACCAAACCCGCGCAAATATTGGCGTCGCCGGCTTTTGCGGGCAACGATTTATATCGGATCGACCCCCAAATATAAATCTTAAATATAAATAAATAAACACCATAAAATTCTCTAGTTAATATAAGAACATCTCATGGATTTATAAGGGAATAAATTTAATATATAGATCGTGAAGATTAAACTCATACAATGTAATTAAAAAACTTACTAAAACATAACTCAATGTATAACAAATAAACGATGTGGCCACATCAAATAAATAAATGACTGTAACTATATTGGCACCTCAGTAAAAAAACAAATAAACAAATACAAATACAAATACAATTTGATAATTCTCAAAATTCTAAAATAATGACAAGGCAATTCATACCAAAATAAGAAAGATCTGTTTAAAAGTTAAAAATTCTGGGGGCGGAGCTTGGCCACGCAGGCGAATGGCTGTGTATTGAGTAAGCTCCTGAATCCACTAGCAATACAATCTTATAAAAATGGCACTTTCCTAATATATTTCCCCTAAAAAGTGTGGGATAACTTGGTCTAACAAAACGCCTGACAAGTCTCTATATTATTGGCATGTTTTTATCACTTTGACTGCAAGAAAGATTTGGTGCGGTGAGGGCCTGGAACGGCGCGAAGACTGAGGCCTGCATTCCCTAAAGTGAACTGCCTGCGGGAGAACAGTGTGCATCTGACCGGAGCCTATAATCAACAGACTACCGCAAGTAAGGAGAGTGAGGAGGCCTAACTACAAACTCAGCATTCGGGTAAGATACCTGTTTGAAGGCTGGCAAAGAGAAACCGCGCACAACACCCTCAGTGTACACACTCCGCCATGCGCACACACACGGCTTAACGCCGCAGCAGTGCAACGACGACACGGTCCTATACACCTAGTCACACGGCACCATTGCTGATTAAGGACTGATCACATCTGCCCCTTTACATCCACTGTATCCTGAATATTAATAGAGCGCAGCTCTCCTTCTAGCTGCCTGGCTACAGATATAAATACACAAAGTGGGCATACCTGGTAATTAAGAGAGCGGAGGTTAGAAAAAGTAACTCCATCGCTGCAACTGAACTTGTACTACAGCTCTAATTGATTCTACAAATATCTACTGAACGCTCTAATAAAAGGAGAGTGAGAGGAGGGTGGTGAGCGGCCCTGAATATCACTTTCACACACTTAGAAAGTCTGGCAGTGTCTCTATCCTTAACAGGCCTGTGAGTGTATGGGACATCTGGGGGTAGAAAATAGAAAATAATAGGTTTAAACATCACTCCTAAGATAAAATAAGAATCGATGTGCCCTCCATATGTTGTAACATTTGGGCAGACAGCCAGAATAATTTAATTATACAGACAGAAAGATAAGGAAAAAAGAGTGCATCTTCAAGCAAGAGACCATTCAGATATGCCTGGCAAGAAGAATTTAAATAAACCAGATAAAGGCACTCCACTTCGCACTTTAAGTGGATATTTAAAACAGGCTGAACAATCCACCCCAGCACCCACAGGAGACATGGAAATTGAAATTACACAACCATCCCAGAATCCATTAGATATGCAGACTGCACCACACCATATAACAAGAGAGGATCTACAGCATTTATCCTCAAAAGAAGACATTAGAAATGCAGTAAAAGAAATGCGCGACATGTTTAATGATCTCAAAAAGGACATAAATTTACTTGATAATAGACTGTCGCAATCTGAGACAAAACAAGCTAATACCAACACTACAGTAATGCAAATGCAGTTAGAGATTCAGCAACAATCTGAAACTATACAATTTCTATCTGAAAAAATGGAAGATCTGGACAACAGGGGGCGCCGAAATAATTTAAGAATCAGAGGAGCATCGGAAACAGTCCACCCCCCAGCCATAGAAGGGTACCTGCAGAGTTTGTTCCGTACCCTTAAAAATACACCATCATCCCCTGATATACCACTAGAACGGGCTCACAGGGCCTTGCGGGCAAAACCACCACCCAAAGCACCCCCTAGAGACATAATAGTCCGCTTCTTAAATTTCAAAGATAAGGAAGAAATACTCCAATGTGCACGCACCATGCAACAGGTTCAACATGCAGGGGAGACCCTACAGATCTTTTCTGATCTCTCACCAGCTACCCTGATGAAGAGGAGGGAGTTGACTCCCATAACAGCAAAGCTGAGAGCTAACAAGATCCCATACAGGTGGGGCTTTCCTGTGTCAATCATCGCCACACGAAATAACAAAACATCAATCTTCCGCCCAGGAAATGATGCCCAGGTCTTCCTAGAAAATCTGTTGACAGACAACAATAGAATACCACAGACAGAAGACTCAGACAGCTCTACATCGACACCATAACAAAGTGTAAAACCTGCACATACAACTTGCTGGAACAGTTTGATATACTGTTGATATGATGCAGTCCTGTATCCTTTTCTTTCTTATAATTTCTGATTTAGTGATTTGGGGGGTGTTGGTACCCCCTTTTCATTATAAAAGTTATGCTGAGTGTGGGGATCCATGACCAGACTATCTACTAAAGTTTTATTGTTTATTGTTGAGTTCCCTATGCTTAAAGGTTATATATGCTTCTGTCTCATGCCATTGATATGAGAAAAATTACGCAACAAGGCTATTGTTTAAAAATGTTCATGTTTTATTCAATTAGGCATTCTTTCAGCATATAAGTTATAACGTATTGCCAAGTTTCCACTGCTTTCCCTTCCCTCCCCACCCTTCCTCCAATTTTCCTGGCTCTCTTCCATCTCTCCCACACCCTACCCCCTTTTTTCCCTCCCTTTCCCCTTGCACCTATCCAATCCACCCTCCCCCATACTCATCACCCACCCCTCTTCTTCCATCACCCTCTCGCCACCCCCTCACCCCCGTTCTTCCCCTTCTATCTCAAAATTTAGGGAACATTGACACATATAGTTCTACAGAACAGTTCACTAGGCCATTAGCTTGACTCAACTCAATATCTTTTTTTTTGGAGACAATGTTCTGAAGGATGATGCTATTCCTTCCTTCTGGGTCAGGCTGAGTTTAATGATTATTGGTTTAAAGTGTATTCTAATATCTCAATGTTTACCGGTGTATTTCTTTTGATCAAAGTTTACATGTATTGTTGATTCATGTCACTGATACGGTCAAATTAAGGCAATAATGTTAATGTTTAAATGTGTTTTTGTCTCGCTCAAATAAGCATTGCTTCTGAATAAGATTTCTTGACATGTCATTGAGTTTCCCTTGCTCATTCCCTCCCCTTTCATTCTAACTGTATTTTTAACCCTCCCTCCTCCTTCTCGCTCTCCCTTTCCTCTTTCTCCCCTTCTTATTTCAGCCTTTATCCACACTCCTCCCTCCTCCCCCACCCCCCCCCTTTTTTTTTTTTTCCTTTTTTTTTTTTCCCCTCTTGTTTTTCCCCCTACCCTCCTTCATCCCCCCATAAAGCTTCTCCCCCTTTTGTTTGTCCTCTCCACCTTTAACCAACTTCTCAAATCAAATCCCCTATACCGGCCCCTTCCCCCTCCTTTTCACCTCCAGTGCCATATTTAGAATGCTCCTAAGACCTTGATTCCAATAGGTCTGGGTAAACTGTTAATGACATGATAAAGATTGTATTTGCTAAAGGATTACTTTCCCTGTCTCACCTCTCCAACTGAACGAGTGGTTTATCTTAACGGCTCGAGCAGTTGTTGTTTCCTTCTTTCGGAGGTTCTTATCTTCTTAATCTTATAGTCTACTCTTTATTTCCTTTCACTATCTGAATATTCTCAGGTAATAACGTTTTCTTAAAAATTTACATTTGGTTTTAACAGACCTTCTCTTTTTATTTCTTTCCCTTTTTTTTTTTTTTTTTTTTCTCTTCCCTTCTTCTCTTCCCCTTCCCACCCTTTAACCACCCCCTATTATCCCGGCATAAGGATGGCACCCTCACAAAGTAGATTTACCTTTCATAGCCTAAATTTTACCACGATTAATGCAAAGGGACTTAATGATCCGGGCAAAAGATCGATTGCTATGAGAGAACTTGGTAAGCTACATAGTCACATAATTTTCCTCCAAGAGACCCATTTTCGGAAGGGCAAAGAACCAAAATGGAACCCTAGACAATATCCCACGGCAGTATTTGCCTCAGGTAACAATAAGAAAGGGGGAGTGGGCATTCTGGTTCACCAGTCTGTCCCTCTAAAAATCACCCATACCAAGAAAGACCCTGACGGCAGATTCCTACTCCTGACAGGTACACTATACGACCACCCACTGACGTTAGCCACACTGTATGCGCCAAACTTAGAACAACACCACTTTATCAAAAAAGTAGCGAAGCTTGTTCTGGATTTAGCTAAAGGACCGGTCTTCCTTTCAGGAGACCTCAACACACCACTTGATGCGAGTATGGACACCTCTAATGGTTCATCCAGCATACCCAGTAAAACTATTAAATCTATCAAAACAACCATAGCAGACTTGCAGCTCCATGACGTTTGGAGAGCTGTACATCCGACAGACAAAGACTACACTTTCTTTTCACCACCCCATAACAAATATTCCCGCATTGACTACTTTCTATTCGATTCGGTTGGGTTGGATATGGTTAGTAATTCAACAATTGGTCCAATTACATGGTCAGACCATGCCCCTCTCACCTGTAACATACAATGGCCTGACATACCTCCCACAGCCTATATCTGGAGGCTGGATGAATTTCTCTTAGAGAACCCTGAAGTTAAAGCAGATATACAGAGTTCCCTCTCAGACTATTTATCACATAATGATCCCTCGGACACATCACTCACATCCTTCTGGGAGGCACATAAATGTGTTATCCGTGGCATATTCCTCAAGCACAAGGCAAGGCTAGTCAGAATGCATAATCATAAACACAAACAGATTTTAGATAACATCACACAGCTCGAAACTATACATAAATGCGATCCTACAAATAAGGAGGTTTTTAAGACTTTAGAAGACGCTAAAAAACAACTTCAACAATATCAACTGGAGACATTGCACCGCAAACTGATGACTGCAAAACAACATTATTACGAGGGAGGTAATAAACCAGGCAAACTACTAGCTAGAAGTATACGAAGGCAACAACTAAAATCATACATCCATTACATCCAAAGTACTGATGGCACAATACTGAAAAGCAGTAAACAGATAGCACACTCCTTCCATACTTACTACAATAATTTGTACAATATCTCTCCCATGCAAGAGGACGGTCACAGGGCTAATGCTACACTGAGCAGACAGACGGAGATAGACGACTATCTAGCCTCAATAAACCTTTCACAACTAGAAGATATGGACAGGGACTCTCTTGACGCCCCTATTTCCATGGAGGAGCTCTCCCAGGCTATAAAAGATTTCCCTGGCGGGAAGAGTCCTGGTCCTGATGGGTTTACCCCTAGGTATTACGGGATTTTCCTGGATGCTTTGGGCCCCCATATGCTGGCTCTGTTCAACTCGCTCATTCATAATCCCACGCTTACGAGCTCATTGTTGGAAGCTCACATTGCGGTCATACCCAAACCGGGCAAGCCCCCTACTTCTCCAGCCAACTTCCGACCAATATCGTTACTTAATTCGGACATGAAGGTCTTTGCTAAGATCTTAGCAAGAAGACTTAATAAATTTCTCCCAGCTCTGATCCACTCTGACCAGGTTGGCTTTATACCTGGTCGAGAAGCGCGAGATAATACCAATAAGGTGATACAATTGATTAGCCACGCTCGAAATATGGGTATTCCAATGGTTCTTTTCTCGACCGACGCAGAGAAGGCCTTCGACCGGGTCGACTGGCTCTTCCTGCGTCGAGTCATGAAGGCAATGAATTTTGGGGATTCGTTCATAAATATGACATTCGCTCTATACTCAGCCCCAAATGCCCGGGTTAGGGTGAACGGCACATTGTCGGATGCTTTCAAAATCACAAATGGGACCAGGCAGGGGTGTCCTCTGTCACCACTCCTTTTTGCATTATCCATTGAGGCGTTGGCGCAAACAATTAGAAGGAATCCAAAGATAACAGGAGTTGGTGTGGGAGACTTTGAAATCAAACAGGCGCTTTACGCGGATGATATTCTGTATACCCTCACTGAAGCGGAAACTTCGGTTCCGGAACTCCTACGTGAATTTGAACGGTACGGAAATCTTTCCAATTTCCATCTAAATGTATCTAAGTCTGAGATGCTAAACATTAACACCCCCAGAGAACATATTCAATCTTTAGTTTCAAATCATAATATTTCTTTGGCCCTTACCAAAATAAAATATCTAGGGATTTACCTGACTGCTAACCCATCTGATCTATTTAAAAATAATTATTTAACCCTGAGGCGTGATCTAATTAATGATTTATCATCCTGGAAAAATAAAATGTTATCGTGGCTGGGAAAGATCAGTTTGATCAAAATGAATATCCTGCCGCGCATATTGTACTTATTACAAACAGTTCCTATATCACTACCGAGCGACTATCTTGCACAAATGCAACACTCTCTGGAGCAGTTTGTTTGGCACGGTAAGAGACCTAGGGTCTCTAGAAAGACTCTATACCTCCCCAGAGAAAGGGGGGGATTGGGGTTCCCTGAGCTGTCTAAAATAGGCGAGCCATACTTTTACAAAGACTAGTTGAGTGGTCTCGAAACTTACCACATAAACAATGGGTTAGACTTGATGGTCAAATCTTTAAACGACTCAACGTCGGCGCTTTGGCATGGATCCCCGCACAGAGCCGCCCCAAATTGATTTACAAATACCACTTAACTATCACAACCTTTCAGGAATGGGATAGAGTGATTGCCACTAGCACCCATATTTCATCGGCCTACTCCCCGATGACACCAATCATAGAGAACCCTGAGCTTCCATACCATGTCTTGGGATCTCGCCTAGGCTCTAGTTACAGCCTCCGCGATGGCATATTACACTTCGCATTAGATGCAGGTAAACTACGAACGATGAATGAGTTATTTGAGCGTCATGGAGAGCTCTTTCAATCCTGGCTCAGATATCATCAGCTCTCGCACTATCTGAGATACCATAAATGCAGGGGAAGTTTTGACAGAGAGCTTACTCCTTTTGAGGCCCTCTGTGTGGAACACACTCCGCCTCGGCGGTTGATTTCTAAGGTATATAAACTCCTGCTTTTACCACCAGGATTGCAGTTACCCACGTATACATCGATGTGGTGCAATGACCTTAACAATACAATAGATGAGGATGAATGGTTTAAGGCGTTTACTTTGACTAAACGATCCTCAGTCTCGGCGGTGGTACAGGAGATCCACCTCAAATTTTTGACTAGGTGGTACTATACCCCGGCAAAATTACATAGACTCTTTCCGACAGCGAGCTCCCTATGTTGGAGGGGCTGCGGTTACCCTGGCACGCTCCTCCACATCTGGTGGGCATGCCCCAGAATACAGGGCTACTGGCAGGCTGTGTTCGGGGACATGTCAAGTAGGCTACAGATTTCTATTCCTAACACACCTGAAACTTTGCTACTTCTACGCCTGCCCAAGGTCAGGGATGACACTACTAGGGCACTTATGCTGATTATGCTGACTGGAGCCAAAAGGCTTATTCCTCGAGGGTGGAAGTCCTCACGGGTTCCAACCCTCGATGAATGGCAAGCCGCGGTGGAAGACCTGTTAAATTTGGAGAAACTACATTATATGAAAATTAAAAAACCCGCAACACATGAGACGATGTTAGCCATTTGGAAAGGCACAGCACCCTAATGGACACTAATACGCTGGTTAACACTCACTTTACACATGACTACTCCCCGTGAAACTGATTAGTAAACACACTCCCCTCTCCCTTTTTCCCAGGATGACCCCCCCGTCCCCCGCCCCTTTTTTTTTTTTTTTTTTTTTTTTTTCCTTTCTTCTTTCCTCTTTTATTCTTTCTTCTTTTCTTTCTTTCCTGATCCTTTCTGAGCTTATTACTTTCTTTATAAGTTCATTTCTGATTTGACTATCACGAAACTGATTTATATTCTAAATCTATTAAAAATGTAAAATTATCAAGCTTTGTCAAAATGTTCTGATCTAAGGACTAATACAGACATTCATTATTTCGGTTTGAGAACATCCAATCTACTCGTCGGGTGGAAATTCTTTTCTGCCCCTACTCTCTGTTTATCTATTGACTTATGACACTAGTGGGCTGATGGAGTTTGTTTGCTTTTGTATGTTCCATCCCTCCTTTTGTTCAAAGAATTGTATTGTACAACAACGTTTCTTACTACTGTATTGGTGACAAAATGCTACTAATAAAGCTTGTTTGAAAAAAAAAAAAAAAAAAAAAAAAGTTAAAAATTCTATCTAATATCTATACACTAAAATAGCAAAGTAGATGAAAAAAGTTGCTAGGAACCGGACCAAAATATGGCAATCCACTTTGTCCTGATTTCAACAAATTTCAAATGTCTGTTCATAAAATGAATAACAGTTAAGCTTGTAATCAAGGCTGATAGCCCATTATATGGGATGGTAAAAGGTTTCAGTGAAACCGCGGACCATAGAGTCTCTCTGAGTGGTGTCTATGTGATGTTTTACTAGGTGATAAAACAACAAGTTGCTGACCGGTCAGATCAAAGTCTAATGAAACGATGAAGTATAGAAATAGGTGTATGTGCCCAACGTACCTGACAGACTTTGTAGCTGCGAGTGGCTCCGGTGCTATTCCTACACTCACGACAGAGCGATCAGCTGTGAGCACTACATGCTAAGTTTCTCCTTACTCCCAAGCGTGACTCCAGCGTCTTCACTGTCTGCGTGTACGTACTTCGTCACCTGACAGATATCCTCCAATCGGAACAGTAGAAAAGCGTTCCAAATTTGAAAAACACTTCGTAGTGTATAAAGCAGAAAAAATCCAATGTGATATCCTGCTTGGTGATAAGCAAGTAGTTCTGAAGGTTGTAAGTCAAATCTTCTACGCGTTTCGGCACGTTGTACCTTTATCAAGATGACTTACAGGATGCCTCAAACAAGTTTTTATAGGTTTTTAGGGGATGCCGTTTTTTTATTTTAACTATTTGTTGCCTTTCTCAATAACCTTATTAAGTGAACAATGCTCATGTTTTTCTTATTTTCTCACAACAGTTCATCTACAGTTTTTGCTAATTAGTGATATTCACAATTGCTATATGGTTAACCTAAAACCATCAGAATTAATTGACATATAGTAAAGAAATCTAGCTGAAAATTCATAATAGTTATGCAAAGGGTCAAACATGAAAGGCTTACATTATAAACACTTAAAATACAATATAACGGTTTTGTAGTTAGAAGTGGTTAAAACACTTAAAAATAAATATAATCTACATATCATAATAAAAATCCTATTAAAAACTGGGTACCGGATAATCCTACCAAAAAATAGTGTCCTATAAACTGACTTCAATAACACAATTAAAATATAAAAAGTCTAATCTTATCTAACAGTATCCCATAGACAATTAATCGTATTACAATAAGTTGGTAACCTATTCATTATATTAATTCTAAATAATTTCCCTATGAAGTTCATTGCAATTGAAAATGACATTACATTATATAAATAAAGCTAAAAACAATTACTAGAATAAATTAGAATAAATAGAATTAATTAAAAGGGTTAAGATCAAGTTCAGCATTTAATCCACCAGGGGTCAAAGTGGCAAAGTTAAAAATAAATTCTGCTTCTGCCAATAAGAGCTGTTTCGTTATATTTCCCCCTCTGTGTAATTTCACCTTTTTGATACCCTAATATAATAAACCATCAGTTTTCTGACCATGAAAATGAAAATCTTTGAAGTGTTTGGAGAGCAAATGATCCTCATATCCCCATTCTATATTAAGAAGATGCTGTCTTATTCTATCCTTTACAGGTCTGCTCGTTTGTCCGAAATATTGTTTTTTGCACGGACACTGTATCATATATACAACATTTTTATCAGAACATCTGATGGTTTCTCTGATTTTGATTTTACAATCTGAATTGCTGGCTTCTATCTGTTTGAATTTTGTGCTAAAACTTAAAAGCGTTCAAGTTTATTACCTTGTATATCTAAATTGTGGTTTTTCCCTTTTCTGAACTCACTAGGGGCTAGGATTGACTTCAATGTATTAGCTTTTCTATAAATAATCTTTGGTTTGTTCTCTGTGATTTCACTCAGAATTGGGTCTTTCTGGACTAAATGCCAATGCTTATGTATAATTTTTTTGATTTGTTTAAAATCTGCACAGTTTTGCGTAATAAATGTAGTTTCAAAATCTTTAGGATTAGGTTGTTTTTTCTCTTTTTTTCTAATAAGTGAAGTTCTTTCTATTTTTTCCACACTTTGTATGGCTTCTAATATATATTCTTCATTATAACCTTTTTCAACAAATCTTTCTCTCAGTATATTAGCTTGACCCTTATAATCCTCTTAATCTTAAGAACTGACCTTTCGGAATATTAAGCTTCCATTGATCAAGATGACAACTGTTAAAATGTATATAATTATTTGTATCTACTTTTTTGAAAAATGTTTTTGTCTGGATTTTATTATCTATAAGTTCGATAGTGAGATCTAAAAAATCAATAGTTCTAATATTATAATCATAAGTGAAAGTGATTCCCCACTCATTCTTATTGATGTCTTCCATAAACAGCTTAAGTAATTCCTCCCCACCTTTCCAAATAAAAAACAGATCATCTATATATCGTTTGATGAGTACGAGGTTTGCGCTCCAGGGGCTAGTTAAAATGTTGACATGTTCGAATCTGCCCATAAAGAGGTTAGCATAACTGGGCGCAAACCTCGTACCCATCGCCGTCCCTTTCTTTTGTAAAAAATAATCTCCATTAAAACTAAAATAGTTATTGTTAAGTATAAAAGTAATACATTGTAAGATAAAATTGACCTGATTCAGGGGCATATCTGCATCATAATATAGATAAAATTTGGTTGAATCTATTCCTATGTTATGTGTAATATTTGTGTAGAGTGCGTTTACATCGCACGGAACCAAAATATAGTCATTCTGCCAGACAATATTGTCTAACTCATTGAGCAATGAGGTTGAATCTTTTAAGTAGGATGGTAGGGTTATCACATAAGGTTGTAGAAACTTATCTACGTATTGTGACAAATTAGTAGTTAATGTAGTTAATCCCTGGAGGTTTTATTACAGATTTATGTGTTTTTGGCAAGTAATAAAAAATCGGAGTTATAGGATGTTCTGTTTTTAAAAAATTAAGTTCTTTTTCATTTAGAATTTTTTCTTTTTTGGCATAGAAAAGTAATTTGTCAAGTTCTAAACTGAATTTCTTCACTGGATTAGACTTAAGTTTAGTATATATTTATACTTTATAAGAGAGATTCCATAGTAACCGCAATAAGGTTTCTACCTATATAGACAGGGATTTCAGCACATCTTTTTAATAAACCGCTGAAACAAATGTCCAGCTCCGCTTAATAGCGGTAGGTGGATACTGCCCTCATTTACCACTCACCTGTAAGCCATCTCAAGAGTGTCTCTGATAAACAAAGTAAAATATGATTAGAACTCATGAACCAATAAAACAGAGAAGCGTTGGTTGGGAAATGTCTAAGCACAGATTTAGCTGTACAATTTTATTAAATGGAAATCACATGAAGCAGCATAATAAATAGTCCAACTGTGAGCTAGCTGAACTGACAACACCTCCACTAGTGGGTGGTTACGGGCAAAGCTTAAAATCTGCCACCATTGTGAACCATGAGGATCTATGTCAGTAAAGTAGCCTGCAAGAGCATGCACAAAATCACATTAGCAATACATCCATATGTGTGGGAATATCTCCCAGTATTGTGCACAATACTTAAACAACCAGTGAATAACAGGTTAATTCCAATCTAAATAAATAAAGACTTTTTTGGCCGTAAAGGGTAATACCACAACTCCAGTAACAGCGGACACCACCAATATAATTAAATGTATCAGGCGTCTTGTTATAGTGAATCTGGATCTATGTGTGTATAACCCAATTTTACAGGCTGATTGGATTTTCCATAAAATTAATGATATGTTAACAATGGTTGCGTTTTATCAGGCTATCAAATAGCAAGTAGACGCTATGGGGAAGAGGATTAACAACTCCAGTATTCAGTGGGCACCACCAATATTAAAAAGGTAACAGGTGTCATGAATGTTAGTTTCCCTGGATCTATGTTAACGCTCCCCCAAAGCCTTTTAGTGTTAGCTGTCACTGTAAGATAGCAAATACATAAGACGGTTTGATACAATTAAAGTAATAAAGCAGTGTATATTTAACACCCATAGACAGAATTTCAGTTTCCAAAATTCAAATTGTCCCGCAAAGTAAATCCATGTTTATACGCAGTGCATCCAAAACCTTCCGGTATAATAAAGAGTTGCGGACTGATGTGTCAAAGTTAAGACTTTATACTTGTAATACAACCGTATGTTCTGCTTTGGGTGGTTAGATATCCAAGCGTTGTTTCAGTGTAAACTGGATCAGCTTGCTTCATTCTCCGTGATCCAAGGTTTTAAACAGCGTGGACGCTAACAGCGATCTGTCCAACAGACACGTCCACCTCCGCTCCTCACGTCACTGCCGACGCGCGTTTCACCCCCCACGTGACTGTCAGTAGTCATAGGGGTTTCCTCAGGGCAAAAGCGGATGCCGATTCTAAAGGCAACCGTATTAAGAACAGCCTTCTTTCGGCTCATAGGTGGATACGGGCAGAAATAATAGCCAATAGGAATCCTTAGGTGAGCCGCAGCCCTCTTTTTTGTTTAGAGTAGAGGAAAAAGTGATATATATACAGTGAATCAATTTGTTAGTAAACTGAAATAGGTCAATATTTACAAAAAATAGCAGTGTTGAGATCTAATGATCTAGTATCTTTATAAATACTTACGCAATGTACCGAACATTAATCAATCAAGGCCTTCAGACTAAATATCAACAGAAAAAATCTGTATATGTAGATAGTCTAAAGATTAGTTCATGTGTATCTAATATGGGAACAATATGATGTCTGCACATCATAATTTTTTCCTTCATAAAAGGTTTTCCCACCTGGGCGTTGCCTTCCAGCCTAAGGTAAAGATATAAACTTTAGGCCTTACTAGCCTCCCTATCCCATTTATATTTTAAGTTTAGTATATGTTTCAATGTCATTTAGGAGACGATAAGCTTCTATTAGGCAGTCTTCCGTATTTAGTAAAACCAACCCCTCCCCCTTATCCGCTGCTTTGATGATAATCTCAGGATTATTTTTAAGATCTTTTAATATTTCATTTTCTTTTTTAGTTAAATTATAATTTTGTTTCTGTTTACCTTTATTGTTAATTTTAGTAAGGTCTTCTTTCACTGATTTTTTGAACAGCTCCAAATATTTACCCTTTTCATGGGTAGGATAGAAGGAGGACTTTAATTTTAGGTCTGTGTGATTATAGTAGTCTTGTGTTAATTGATTAACGTTTATCATAGTATTAAATTTATTCATACGGCACGTCGGGGCAAAAGACAACCCTTTACTAAGCACTCTTTCCTGTTCCCTAGTTAGGGTTAATTTGCTTAAATTAAAAATCCCAGTATTGTTAACTATCTCAACCTTTTTATCTTGTGTTCTTCTTCTTCTCCCGCTCTTTCCTCTAGCCTTCTTTTTTCTTTTTGTATCCACTCCCTTTCCACATTTCTTTCTTGCAATGTGCCCCAGGAAGTCCCTTCTGTTGGTGTAGCTGGTCCTAAAAAAAGGTCTAGTTATACGCTGATCTTCTCTGATTTCTTCTAGTGGTAAAAACCTATTTTGGGTTGTGAGTTCCTGTGGTTTAGTTTGTATCCTACCATTAGATGTGTAGGATACAAACTAAATCAGCCTTGATTACAAGCTTAACTGTTATTCATTTTATGAACAGACATATGAACTTTGTTGAAATCAGGACATAGTGGATTGCCATATTTTGGTCCGGTTCCTAGCAACCTTTTTCATCTACTTTGCTATTTTAGTGTATAGATATTGAATAGAATTTTTAACTTTTAAACAGATCTTTCTTATTTTGGTATGAATTGCCTTGTCATTATTTTAGAATTTTGAGAATTATCAAATTGTATTTGAATTTGTATTTGTTTATTTGTTTTTTTACTGAGGTGCCAATATAGTTACAGTCATTTATTTATTTGATGTGGCCACATCGTTTATTTGTTATATATTAAGTTATGTTTTAGTAAGTTTTTAATTACATTGTATGAGTTTAATCTATATATTAAATTTATTCCCTTATAAATCCATGAGATGTTCTAATATTAACTAGAGAATTTTATGGTGTTTATTTATTTATATTTATTGTCTAAGAAATTATTGTGTTTTGTGTGAACTCAGCCCTGTGCGCCACTCTAGTACCCTCCTTCTTCCTATAACACTCATAACTAAACTGTCACAAAGTACACTAACACCCATAAACTACCTATTAACCCCTAAACCGAGGCCCTCCCGCATCGCAAACACTAAAATAAAATTATTAATCCCTAATCTGCCGCGCCAGACATCGCCGCCACATCATAAATGTATTAACCCTTATTCCGCCGCTTCCCGACGTCGTTGCCACTATAATAAAATTATTAAACCCTAAACCTCCGCCCTCCCGCATTGCAAACACTATTTAAATATTATTCATATTTAAATAATATTATTAATATTAAATATTATTGATCCAATCAGCCATAGTGCAGCTGTTTGTTACCTGCTTGTTTCATCTCTCCAAGCTGTATGATTTACCGGACCAGACCAAATCTGAAATCTCCGGTGTTTCTTCACCCTTTCTAAGAAAAAAGGCTCTTTAAGTGCTCTGCACACCTTCATACTTCCAGCAAGAGATGGGATATTTCTGGTGCAGGGAGACCTCTATTCAGCGGCGCTCAGCTGATTGCACCGCTGTGAACAAACAAGCTACGCGCATTTCACCCGTGCTTCCTACCGGCTTCTTCCGGCTGTGCATGATTGGAGTATTCCCTCCATTAGTTTTAAACAGAATGAAATGTATCATAAAGCCCTCTGGTGAAATATTATACTCAATTCTAACAATACAATGTTGCTTAAAGTGATCAATGTTTTCAGTTTTTAAATTGTAACAATCACATAATATGTTAGCTACGTTTCTAATTTTGAAAAAAGCATTGCAAGTGTGAGTTTACGTACTGCGAAGTATCGAACAAGAGGGACTGCGTTTAATTTATAAATTTATTGATATAATCCAAAAAACTTTTGAAAATACCAAAGTTGCTACAATTCCAATTTTTATGTATATATAGAAAATGTTTCATCTTATTTATTAATTTCATTTAACCATTATCAGTTTGTTTCAATATCATTTATCAGAATGTAAATTCAATAACAAAAAGTCCCAAGACTTTTAAAAGTATCAAAATTGATACAATTATATTATATTTAATAATTATTTCATCTTCTATAATAATTTCATTTTTACCACTACTAGTTTATTTAACCTAATTAGTCACCCAAAAATGATCCAAAATGTAGTTCTTCATTTAAGCTCAAAGGTTATAAACTCTTTAAATTAAATATCCACTTGCTCTCTTTGCGCAGGAGGATTTGATCCAGGTTGCCTCCTCTACCCTTTAGATCAATGAATTCCAGACCTCTAAATTTCAATATATTCTTATTACCTTCATGGCATTCCAAAAAATGCCTCGCCACACTACTTGTTTTAATACATTTATTGTTTGGAATTGTGTCAACTTTGGTATTTTCAAAAGTATTTTGGTATATATCAATAAATTTATTAATTAAATGCAGTCCCTCTTGTTCGATACTTTGCAGTACATAAACTCACACTTGTAATGTTTTTTTCAAAATTAGAATCACCTGAGCACCGCTGAATAGTGGTCTCCCTGCACCAGAAATATCCATCTCTTGCTGGAAGTATGAAGGCGTGCAGAGCACTTAAAGAGCCTTTTTTCTAAGAAGGGGTGAAGAAACACCGGAGATTTCAGATTTGGTCCGGTCCGGTAAATCATACAGCTTGGAGAGGTGAAACGAGCAGATAACAAACAGCTGCACTATGGCCGCCCACGGAACAGGTAATATGGAATCAATGTTTTTCTCATGCTGGTTGGTGATACTGAAATCTTAAAAGTATCTTTACACATTCAAGCAGTGACTGCAATATAATCTGGTTACGAATACAGCAAATGAAAAGTAAATACCTGTGTGAGTTATTTGGCATAGTGCGGTGCCTGCATTAACGTTTTTTCTTACATGGATTACAAATATACATTTGATGTATTGCCTTTTTGGCTTGGGATACATTTTACCGGAGTAAATGAACTGGATTCTGGACTTTAAATAGTCTATCTGTCAACCCGGGTTGATATCAACAATATATATTTTTGATGCAGGGAGATGTTATTTTGTTGTTTGAATATATGAAATATAAATTGATTGCTTTGAAAATTATACTGTGTTAGTGTCTCTTTATGACAGTACTTTGGTGAAGATATATATATTAAGCTGTGATATAGGTCTCTAGTTATGAAGCTGTCTACTTACCTGCATTCGCTGGCCCAATACGCTCGCCTAAGCTCGCCTCACATCGCTGCTGCGGACCTGAATATGCTCGCCAAAATTATCAATAAATCTGTCAAAAAGCTGCGCACCAAGTACGGGGCGATGAGCAGCAGACTGTGATAGTTATCACTCATCAATCTCGCTGCTCTTCAGCTTTTTTACAGCTTTATTGATACCCCTGCCACTAAGCACTCACACTATACTATACTGTTCTACCCCCTATACCGGTGCCCCCGGAGCCCCCCGCAACTAAATAAAGTTATTAACCCCTAAACCGCTGCTCCTAGACCCGCCGCAACTATAATAAATATATTAACCCCTAAACCGCCACTCCTGGACCCCGCCGCCACCTACATTATACCTATTAACCCCTAATCTGACGCCCCCTATACCACCGCCACCTACATAAACTTATTAAAACCTATCCTGCCGATCCAGGACTCTGCCGCAACAAAATAAATTGTTTAACCCCTAAACCGCCGCTCCTGGAACCCGCCGCCACTTACATAATACCTTTAACCCCTATCCTGCTCCCCCTATACCGCTGCCACCTATAATAAATTTATTAACCCCATCCTGCCCCCCCTACAACGCTGCCACTATAATAAAATTATTAACCCCTAAACCTAAGTCTAACACTAACCCTAACACCCCCCTAACTTAAATATTAATTAAATAAATCTAAATAATATTACTCTTATTAACTAAATTAATCATATTTAAAACGAAATACTTACCTATAAAATAAACCCTAATATAGCTACAATATAACTAATAGTTACATTGTAGTTATTTTAGGATTTATTTTAATTTTACAGGCAACTTTGTATTTATTTTAACTAGGTACAATAGTTATTAAATAGTTATTAACTATTTAATAGCTACCTAGTTAAAATAAAGACAAATTTACCTGTAAAATAAAAACTAACCTAAGTTACAATTACACCTAACACTACACTATAATTAAATAAATTATTCCTATTTAAAACTAAATACTTACCTGTAAAATAAACCCTAAGATAGCTACAATGTAATTAATAATTACATTGTAGCTATTTTAGGATTTATTTTTATTTTACAGGTAACTTTGTATTTATATTAACTAGGTACAATAGTTATTAAATAGTTATTAACTATTTAATAACTACCTAGCTAAAAGAAATACAAAATTACCTGTAAAATAAATCCTAACCTAAGTTACAATTAAACCTAACACTACACTATCATTAAATTAATTAAATAAATTAGCTACAAATACCTACAATTAAATACAATTAAATAAACTTAACTAAATTACAAAAACAAACAAACACTAAATTACAGAAAATAAAAAAATATTACAAGAATTTTAAACTAATTACACCTAATCTAAGCCACCTAATAAAATAAAAAATAAAAAAATAATAAAATGCTCTACCCTATTCTACATTCCAAAGTAATCAGCTCTTTTACCAGCCCTTAAAAGGGCTTTTTGTGGGGCATGGCCCCAAAGTAATCAGCTCTTTTACCTGTAAAAAAAAATACAACCCCCCCAACATTAAAACCCACCACCCACACACCCCTACTCTAACCCACCCAAACCCCCCTTAAAAAAAAACCCTGAAGATCACCCTACCTTGAGTAGTCTTCACCCAGTCGGGCCAAAGTCTTCATCCGATGGGGCAGAAGAGGACATCCGGACCGGCAGAAGTCTTCATCCTATCCGGGTAGAAGAGGACATCCGGACCGGCAGACATCTTCATCCAAGCGGCATCTTCTATCTTCATCCATCCGACGAGGAGCGGCTCCATCTTCAAGACCTCCGGCGCGGAGCATCCTTCCTGGCCGATGGACTAACGACGAATGACGGTTCCTTTAAATGACGTTATCCAAGATTGGATCAGCCAATCGGATTGAACTTGAATCTGATTGGCTGATTCAATCAGCCAATCAGATTTTTCCTACCTTAAAGGGACATTAAACCTAAAAATTTTCTTTCATGTTTCAGATGGAGAATACCATTTTAAACAACTTTCTAATTTACTTCTAATATCTAATTTGCTTCCTTCTCTTGATATTCTTCCATGAAAAGCATATCTAGATAGGCTCAGTAGCTTCTGATTGGTAGCTGCACATAGATGCCTCATGTGATTGGCTCACCCATGTGCATTGCTATTTCTTTAACAAAAGATATCTAAATAATGAAGCAAATTAAATAATACAAGTAAATTGGAATGTTGTTTAAAATTGTATTTTCTATCTGAATCATGAAAGAAAATGTTTGGGTTTAATGTCCCTTTAATTCCGATTGGCTGATAGAATCCTATCAGTCAATCGGAATTCAAGGGACGCCATCTTGGATAACGTCATTTAAAGGAACCGTCATTCGTCGTTAGTCCATCGGCCAGGAAGGATGCTCTGCGCCGGAGGTCTTGAAGATTGAGCCGCTCCTCGTCGGATGGATGAAGATAGAAGATGCCGCTTGGATGAAGATGTCTGCCGTTCCGGATGTCCTCTTCTGCCCGGATAGGATGAAGACTTCTGCCGGTCCTGATGTCCTCTTCTGCCTGGATAGGATGAAGACTTCGGCCCGGCTGGGTGAAGACTACTCAAGGTAGAGAGATCTTCAGGGGGTTAGTGTTAGTTTTTTTTTAAGGGGGGTTTGGGTGGGTTAGAGTAGGGGTGTGTGGGTGGTGGGTTTTAAATGTTGGGGGGGTTGTATTTTTTTTTTACAGGTAAAAGAGCTGATTACTTTGGGGCAATGCCCCGCAAATAGCCCTTTTAAGGGCTGGTAAAAGAGCTGATTACTTTGTAATGTAGAATAGGGTAGGGCATTTTATTATTATTATTATTATTTTTTTTATTTTATTAGGGGGCTTAGATTAGGTGCAATTATTTTAAAATTCTTGTAATATTTTTTTATATTCTGTAATTTAGTGGGGTTTTTTTTAATTTAGTTTAGTTTATTTAATTGTATTTAATTGTAGGTATTTGTAGATAATTTATTTAATTAATTTAATGATAGTGTAGTGTTAGGTTTAATTGTAACTTAGGTTAGGATTTATTTTACAGGTAATTTTGTATTTCTTGTACCTAGTTAAAATAAATACAAAGTTGCCTGTAAAATAAAAATAAATCCTAAAATAGCTACAATATAATTATTAGTTATATTGTAGCTAGCTTAGGGTTTATTTTACAGGTAAGTATTTAGTTTTAAATAGGAATAATTTAGTTAATAATAGTAATTTTTATTTAGATTTATTAAAATAATATTTAAGTTAGGCGGGTGTTAGGGTTAGTGTTAGACTTAGGTTTAGGGGTTAATAATTTTAATATAGGTGGCGGCGTTATAGGGGGGCAGGATAGGGGTTAATAAGTTTAATATAGGTGGCCGCGGGGTCTGGGAGCGGCGGTTTAGGGGTTAAACAATTTATTTAATTGCGGCGGGGTCCGGGATCCGCAGGATAGGGGTTAATTCATTTATGTAGGTGGCGGCGGTATAGGGGGCGGCAGATTAGGGGTTAATATGTATAATGGGTCCGGGAGCGGCGGTTTAGGGGGTAATAACTTTATTTAGTTGCGGCAGGGGGGGGGGCAGATTACGGGTGTTTAGACTTGGGGTACATGTTAGGTGTAGACATTTCCCATAGGAATCAATGGGATATCGGGCAGCAGCGAACATGAACTTTCGCTATGGTCAGACTCCCATTGATTCCTATGGGATCCGCCACCTCCAGGGCGGCGGATTGAAATCCAGGTACACTGGCCCGGAATAGTGGCGAGCGTACCTGGTAGTAGTTTGATAACTACCAAAAGTAGTCAGATTGTGCCGAACTTGCGTTCGGAACATCTGTAGTGACGTAAGCATCGATCTGTGTTGGACTGAGTCCGGCGGATCGAAGCTTACGTCACTATATTCTACTTTTGCCGGGCAGTAGGGCTTGATAACTAAGGCGAATCAACCTCGCCACAAATACGCTGCGGAATTCCAGCGTATTTGCGGTTGACGGCTTGATAACTAGAGGCCATTGTCTGTTGCTGGGTTTATAAGGGTTCTGTTTCTCTTTATTACTTATACCATTGTATTAACCCTTACCGTGCACTGCATAGAAAGCGTATCTCCATATGGGGAACACGATTATATTTCTGTGTATTAGACTCTCATGCTGATAATACTTGTGGTGCTGGCACATATACTTTTAATATATATATATATATATATATATATAGAGAGAGAGAAGAAAGTAAAATGTGTTCACTCAGTATACTGGGTAGACACAAGTGATACTCTATAGTTGGCGCTAGTCAGTATTGTGTATGGTATAGTGGCAGCTATATAAGACAAATACTGGTTGAGATGTGAGGTCCCAGTCAGTAAGTGAAAAATGTGTATACAAGAATAGATACAGCGCCTATATATCCATTTAAAATATGGGTGGTGTATGGGAATATGAGTGAGAACTAGAGCTGATTATTAGAAAAATAATAGCAATTAAAAGAATATTTAAAAAATATAAATTATTAGAATCAATTATGCTTGAAGAATGATGAATAGATTATGAAACAGTGTTCATATGAGTCTTTAGACAATATATAGTCCGTAGTAAATCTTCATAAGCAGTTGGTATCAGTAAATAGATGGTATGTAATACCCTTACCAGATATTACCTCAATCTGATGAGGTAAGTATGCCGCACTGGGGGTATATACAGATGGTAGAATCTTCTCCTTGTATTCAGATGTGGTGCCTCTTGGGTTTTCGTGAGCCTCCTGGAGTATGCAGGGATATGTTTCTTGTTGTAGATAAATCCCTTGTACTTCCTTTATGTTGGTAGTTAGCCTCTTGGAGTACCTTTTCTGTCTTGGTATACACTTTCTCCAGCGTAAAGATACCCAGGGAGACAAGAAAGGATATATAGTGTAATACAGTTTATTTACAATTTAGGCATAAAATATAATTCACATAGCACTCACATTTGGCATCCTCAGATTATATGAGGTATGTATAAGGCATATAGGACTCTAGTGGGTCCTTCCACATACAGGTATGAGATACAAGTGCCCCAATCTTGGTATAAGACTTCGTAGTGAAGTATTATATAGCTATTGCTATTTCCCAAATGAGGTAATATGGTATAGTACACTTATCTCAAAAAGTATATGCCAGCAAACTGGCTACAAGGAGTGACACTGGTATAAAAAACGATTTAAATAAAACACATTTAAAATTAAGAGCATAAGAAATAAATAGTTGGTGTCCCTATTTATTTCTTATGCTCTTAATTTTAAATGTGTTTTATTTAAATCGTTTTTTATACCAGTGTCACTCCTTGTAGCCAGTGGGCCGTGCACTGTCTATATCCATTTCCAATCCAATCTCGATGTTTTGTGACTATTTTGTCACCATGCGCATGCGTATTGCGATCTATAGATTTGCGCATGTGTATATCCCCTCTGTGATACCACAATTACAGCCGGTCTGCTGGTGAGTGACGTCGATTATGACGATTAAGCATATCGCGCATGCGCATAGCGGCTATACTCCGCCATTATGATAACCTGGGTTATTGGTCAGGGTTGGAGGATTGAAATGTATAGCCAGCGGTGGGTTTGGAAATCGTTTGATTTTCGGAATGGGATTTCACATAAATGGTACTTCTTTGAAACTACAAATAAATTACAAAGTAAATGATAATATATTGATATTGCGATTGCAGGAACAATTTTTGGGGGGTTTAGTGTCCCTTTAATGTCCAAGAAATAGCTGCATTTATACCTGAAGAAACAATAAAATCTCATACATAGTTATTTTCTATCGCCTAGAGTTAGAGTTTGGCATTAGCCATCAAAACCAGCGTTAGGGGCTCCTAACGCTGGTTTTGGCCGCCCCCGGTAGTATTTAGAGTCAGTCAGGAAAGGGTCTAACGCTCACTTTGCAGCCGCGACTTTTCCATACCGCAGATCCCCCTACGCCATTTGCGTATCCTATCATTTCAATGGGATCTTTCTAACGCCGGTATTTAGAGTCTTGGCTGAAGTGAGCGTTAGAACTCTAGACTCCAGCCGCAGCAAAAAGCCAGGAGTTAAGAGCTTTCTGGGCTAACGCCGGTTAATAAAACTCTTAACTACTGTGCTCTAAAGTACACTAACACCCATAAACTAACTATGTACCCCTAAACCGAGGCCCCCCACATCGCCGCCACTCTATTAAAAAATTTTTAACCCCTAATCTGCCAACCGCACACCGCCGCAACCTACGTTATCCCTATGTACCCCTAATCTGCTGCCCCTAACACTGCCGACACCTACATAATATTTATTAACCCCTAATCTGCCGCCACCTACCTACATTTATTAACCTCTAATCTGCCGACCGGACCTCACCGCTACTATAATAAAGTTATTAACCACTAATCCGCCTCACTCCCGCCTCAATAACCCTATAATAAATAGTATTAACCCCTAATCTGCCCTCCCTAACATCACCGACACCTAACTTCAAGTATTAACCCCTAATCTGCCGACCGGACCTCGCCGCTACTATAATAAATTTATTAACCCCTAAAGCTAAGTCTAACCCTAACACTAACACCCCCCTAAGTTAAATATAATTTTTATCTAACAAAATAAATTAACTCTTATTAAATAAATTAATCCTATTTAAAGCTAAATACTTACCTGTAAAATAAACCCTAATATAGCTACAATATAAATAATAATTATTTTGTAGCTATTTTAGGATTTATATTTATTTTACAGGCAACTTTGTATTTATTTTAACCAGGTACAATAGCTATTAAATAGTTAATAACTATTTAATAGCTACCTAGTTAAAATAATTACAAAATTACCTGTAAAATAAATCCTAACCTAAGTTACAATTAAACCTAACACTACACTATCAATAAATTAATTAAATAAACTACCTACAATTATCTACAATTAAACCTAACACTACACTATCAATAAATAAATTAAATACAAATAAATACAATTAAATAAACTAACTAAAGTACAAAAAATAAAAAAGAACTATGTTACAAAAAATAAAAAAATATTTGCAAACATTATAAAAATATTACAACAATTTTAAGCTAATTACACCTACTCTAAGCCCCCTAATAAAATAACAAAGCCCCCCAAAATAAAAAAATGTCCTACCCTATTCTAAAATAAAAATATAAAAGCTCTTTTACCTTACCAGCCCTTAAAAGGGCCTTTTGCGGGGCATGCCCCAAAGAAAACAGCTCTTTTGCCTGTAAAAAAAGACATACAATATCCCCCCAACATTACAACCCACCACCCAAAACCCCCTTAAATAAACCTAACACTAAGCCCCTGAAGATCTTCCTACCTTATCCTCACCACGCCGGGTATCACCGATCAGTCCAGAGGAGGCTCCGAAGTCTTCATCCAAGCCCAAGCGGGGGCTGAAGAGATCCATCATCGGGCTGAAGAGGTCCATCATCGGGCTGAAGTCTTGATCCAAGCGGCGGCTGAAGAGGTCCATCATCGGGCTGAAGTCTTGATCCAAGTGGCGACTGAAGAGGTCCATCATCGGGCTGAAGAGATCCATCATCCGGCTGAAGTCTTCTATCAAGCGGCATCTTCAATCTTCTTTCTTCCGGATCCATCTTCATCCCGCCAATGTGGAACATCCATCCTGGCCGACGACTTCCCGACGAATGACGGTTCCTTTAAATGACGTCATCGAAAATGGCGTCCCTCGAATTCCGATTGGCTGATAGGATTCTATCAGCCAATTGGAATAAAGGTAGGAAAATTCTGATTGGCTGATGGAATCAGCCAATCAGATTGAGCTCGCATTCTATTGGCTGTTCCGATCAGCCAATCGGATTGAACTTGAATCTGATTGGCTGATTCCATCAGCCAATCAGAATTTCCCTACCTTAATTCCGATTGGCTGATAGAATCCTATCAGCCAGTCAGAATTCGAGGGACGCCATCTTGGATGACGTCATTTAAAGGAACCGTCATTCATCTGGAAGTCGTTGGCCAGGATGGATGTTCCGTGTTGGCGGGATGAAGATGGATCCGGAAGAAAGAACATTGAAGATGCCGCTTGATAGAAGACTTCAGCCGGATGATGGACCTCTTCAGCCGCCGCTTGGATCAAGACTACAGCCCGATGATGGACCTCTTCAGCCAGATGATGGATCTCTTCAGCCCCCGCTTGGGCTTGGATGAAGACTTCGGAGCCTCCTCTGGACCGATCGGTGATACCCGGCGTGGTGAAGACAAGGTAGGAAGATCTTCAGGGGCTTAGTGTTAGGTTTATTTAAGGGGGGTTTGGGTTAGATTAGGGGTATGTGGGTGGTGGGTTGTAATGTTGGGGGGGTATTGTATGGTTTTTTTTACAGGCAGAAGAGCAGAATTCTTTGGGGCATGCCCAGCAAAAGGCCCTTTTAAGGGCTGGTAAGGTAAAAGAGCTTTTCAATTTTTATTTTAGAATAGGGTAGGGCATTTTTTTATTTTGGGGGGCTTTGTTATTTTATTAGGGGGCTTAGAGTTGGTGTAATTAGTTTAAAATTGTTGTAATATTTTTATAATGTTTGTAAATATTTTTTTATTTTTTGTAACTTAGTTCTTTTTTTATTTTTTGTAACTTAGTTCTTTTTTTATTTTTTGTACTTTAGTTAGTGTATTTATTTGTATTTAATTTATTTATTGATAGTGTAGTGTTAGGTTTAATTGTAGATAATTGTAGGTAGTTTATTTAATTAATTTATTGATAGCGTAGTGTTTAATTGTATCTTAGGTTAGGATTTATTTTACAGGTAATTTTGTAATTATTTTAACTAGGTAGCTATTAAATAGTTATTAACTATTTATTAGCTACTGTACCTGGTTAAAATAAATACAAAGTTGCCTGTAAAATAAATATAAATCCTAAAATAGCTACAAAATAATTATTATTTATATTGTAGCTATATTAGGGTTTATTTTACAGGTAAGTATTTTGCTTTAAATAGGATTAATTTATTTAATAAGAGTTAATTTATTTCATTAGATAACAATTATATTTAACTTAGGGGGGTGTAAGTGTTAGGGTTAGACTTAGCTTTAGGGGTTAATAATTGTAGGTAGGTAGCGGCAACGTTGGGGGCGGCAGATTAGGGGTTAATAAATATAGGGGTCGGTGGTGTTAGGGGCAGCAGATTAGGGGTACATAGGGATAATGTAGGTTGCGGCGGTGTTCGGAGCGGCAGATTAGGGGTTAATAATAATATGCAGGGGTCAGCGATAGCAGGGGCAGCAGATTAGGGGTTAATAAGTGTAAGGTTAGGGGTGTTTAGACTCGGGGTTCATGTTAAGGTGTTAGGTGCAGACTTAGGAAGTGTTACCCCATAGGAAACAATGGGGCTGCGTTAGGAGCTGAACGCTGCTTTTTTGCAGGTGTTAGACTTTTTTTCAGCTCAAACGGCCCCATTGTTTCCTATGGGGGAATCGTGCACAAGCACGTTTTTGAAGCTGGCCGCGTCCGTAAGCACCGCTGGAATTGAGAGTTGCAGTGGCGGTAAATTATGCTCTACGCTCCCTTTTTGGAGCATAACGCTGCCCTTCTGTGAACTCTCAATACCAGCGGTATTTAAAAGGTGCGGGGGAAAAAAAGCATGCATAGATAACGGACCCCTTTAGCCGCAGAACTCTAAATCTAGCGGTATGTATGTGTTACAAAAAAACTGATACATGATATTTCCACGTAAATTAAAGTGAAAGTAAATCCTAGCATTTTACAATCGCTAGGATTTACTATTGAAACAAATAAAGGGGACTTTCATTCATGAAGTATAAAATACTTAATGTAGAAAGCTCCTTTATTTGATTCAATCGATCGCTGTGTTTACCTTGTACAGCAGTCCACGGCAAAAAAAGAATTTGACTTCATGAATGAAAGTCCCCTTTATTTGTTTCAATAATAAATCCTAGTGTTTGTAAAACGCTAGGATTTACTTTGACTTTAATGTATATTTGTATTTCTAAAAATCATGATATGCCTATCTCAAGTTTTTTTCTTTTTTTTTAAATGATTATTAATGATAGAATTTGTACATATATTATTTGCACATACTTGTGTATATATATATATATATATATACATACAGTATATATATATATAATATATATATATATATATATATATATATATATATATATATATATATATATATATATATATATATATACATATATATATATTTACATCTCCCTAAATTCCTTTTTTGTTCTAAACATTGTTGTCTTTCATATCTCTGTGTTTATTTATACCACTATATGAATATAGTGTAAATATATTATTATTCTGAGCAAGAATAATTGCGAATATAACATGTAATCAGGTTGTCATATGTATTTATTTGCAATCAATAGATATTTTAAGAGCTGGGACAGTTTTCTCTCTGCACATGTGTAACCCCTCCTGATTGCAGTCTATTTTTAAACACCACCCTTACACAGGTGTTATAAAATGGGCTGGCATATAAGATGACATTTTTTAATGAAAATGAAATTCAAGAGAAGGAAGAAGAACACTGAAAATAGCATGACAGTAAAGAGCTGATTTTAATTTCTGCTGCATCTGAATCATGACAGTTTAATGTTAGATGGACTATCCCTTTGAGCTATCAGTTTAAGATTATATTGAATCAAACATCATTCGATTTTATCAAATCATTGGGGTCGATTTATGAAGCAGTGGATGCTGCTTCTGACCCACTCTGCTTCAGTTCCACGTGAAGCAGAAGTTAAGAAGCAGCGGTCCTAAGACAGCTGCTCCCTAACCCATCCGTCGCCTCTGAGGTGGCGGACAGCAATCAGCCCGATCGAATACAATCAGGTTGATTGACACCACCTGCTAACGGCCGATTGTCCGTTAATATGCAGGGGGCGGTATTGCACCATCAGTTCACACAAAGATGTAACATAATACATAATCCATAAGTAGCTCTCATAAATTAATAGCAAGACATGACAGTAAATAGTTAATAAGCATGGCAGTTAATAAAAAGCCTGCTTATCAGATTCCACCATAATCCTAATTATATCACTGAAAAGCTTTCTACTCCAGAGCACAGTGACACTGTCATGATGAATGTCTGCCCAGTGGCACATTAATCAACAATACAGACTGTTCAACTAGGTGTGTCCTTTTATAGGGCAACTAATGTCAAAGTGTCACTCTGTATCTCTATGTGCATCTCATATCATGGTGTCTAATCATGTCACTGTATTACACTGTATATTTGTGCCCATCATTTCATAGTATTACCATGCCCAGGAAATAGTATTACCCTCTAGGTGAGGCACCTCATTGTCAAATACAAATCAGCCGACCGCAGTTCTGGGATCCCTCTTGCTCTGATGTCTCCTTTTCAGCAGAACATAGAAGACAGAGAGGCTTCACTTATTTTCTACAGGGCATCAGAGGAGACAACTGCCAATGCTGCTCCTCGCTCATCTGCCCTCTTGTCTCTCTCAGTAAAAACATGTGCACAGTATAGCACTACAGCCTGTGCCCTGTATAGCACTACAGTCTGTGCACAGTATAGTACTACAGCCTGTGCACAATATAGCACTACAGCCTGTGCACAGTATAGCACTACAGCCTGTGCACAGGTTTTTTTAAAATAAAAACAATACAGCACATAAATAGAATTTTTACCGCCAACACGAGGCCTCCCAATGTGCGAGAAAATATGTGGGTGTTTGGGTGGCGCAGAAATGCTATTTCCCGTGTGTCTATATTATAAATCGATTATTGTGTTTGCCTTTGAATATTTCATTCCAAATATAAAAAACAGTATTATCAGTATTAATATAAGTATTTTATTTTGAGTAAGTAAATGTTAATATACACTGTATATAAAAATGACACCGGTGTCAGTACACTATGGCCAATAGTTAAAACATATAAAAATATATTAAACTTTAAAATATACAAATATAAAATCACTGTGACAATACCACAATTTTACTTGCTGTGTATTCCGGTATTTCGTTACATATATATTGGCTAATTACCCTTATACATATGTATATCTTACTGAAATTCTATATGAAATTCTATGTACACCTTAAGCGCTTTTATAAAGAGCCAGAGTTTTATCCAGAGTTTTAACTGTGGTTACGAAGCGGTTATATCGGGTATGTCAAGATATCTAAGAATCAGTTACCTTTGTGGGAGTCATCTGAATTCTTGCGGTTAAATATATGCCGCTATCCTTGGATATTACCTGTCGGTCAGTGACCGGACTGTGTTACTCCGTTTCACCTGGAGTTCCCTTGGTTAGTGAGTCTTGATGCCTCAGATTCTTATGCGGTTAAATATACGCCGCTAGAAAAACACTTTTCAGTGAGATGTTAGTGCCCTCCTTTTCTTCTTTCGGTCAGTGACCGATCTTGTCCTTGCTGGATGCAGAGATAGTGCGGGGGGTTTATGCCGCTGTGTGTTTTACACTTTTCTTCCTCTCGGTCAGTGACCGATTGAATATTCTGCTTCAGGCTAGATCGTGGTTAAATATATGCCGCTATTGCTGATGAGGGCCTGGTAGGTGAAGGCAAAATTTTCTAACCTTGATGTTTGTGGACTTGCCTAGGTGGATGGTCAAAAGCGCTTCTCTGTGTTCTCAATCGATCGATGTAGCATATTCTGGTATCTACGCGTTTCGGCTGTGCAGCCTTTTTCAAGATATTGATTGACATACCCGATATAACCGCTCCGTAACCATGGTTAAAACTCTGGATAAAACTCTGGCTCTATATAAAAGCGCTTAAGGTGTACATAGAATTTCATATAGAATTTCAGTAAGATATACATATGTAAAAGGGTAATTAGCCAATATATATGTAACGAAATACCGCAATACACAGCAAGTAAAATTGTGGTATTTTCACAGTGATTTTATATTTGTATATTTTAAAGTTTAATATATTTTTATATGTTTTAACTATTGGCCATAGTGTACTGACACCGTTGTCATTTTTATATACAGTGCATATTAACATTTACTTACTCAAAATAAAATACTTATATTAATACTGATAATACTGTTTTTTATATTTGGAATGAAATATTCAAAGGCAAACACAATAATCGATTTATAATATAGACACACGGGAAATAGCATTTCTGCGCCACCCAAACACCCACATATTTTCTTTTTAAAAAAACTTTTGGGATATAAGTTTTTTCCGGGTGTGCAGTTTTCCCCACCGCCTTACAGTCTTACCCACATTTGTGAACCTCCCAATGTGCGAGGCCAGGTGTGATACACCTACCACACCTGCGTAGAGCCAACCTGCTCCTGAACTCCATCTATCATTATTCAGCTTCTTTTGTCCAGTAGCAAAAGATTATTTAAAGGCTATGTCAATATTGCCCTCTGCCTTCCCTTCTATTTATATTTTAAGGGAGAATTTTGAAACCCAAAATTTTTCTCTCATGATTTAGGTAGAACATATAAGTTTAAACAAATTTTAAGTTTGGTTCTATTATCAAATTTGCTTAATTCTCTTGGTATCATTTGTTAAAGGCGCAGCAATGTACTACTGGTTTCTAACTGAACACATGTGTGAGCCAATGACAATCGGTATATATATGCAGCCACCAATCAGCAACTAGAACCTAGGTTCCTTACAGTTCTTGAGCTTTACTAGATAAACCTTTCAGCAAAGGGTAACAAGAGAAGGAAGCAAATTAAATAATAGAAGTAAATTGAAAAGTTGTTTAAAATTGTATTCTCTGTCTAAATCATGAATGTCTAATTATGACTTTACTGTCCCTTTAACACCACTCAGCACTTGTAATAAGACCAATAATAGCATTCCTAGTGCTATCTATAGAAAGTATAGCGCGTGATAAAACACGTTTGGTCCCATTAACATTCTTTGGTAAATCTCTTTTACCATTGAATTGTAATACTAGATTGTGCTAAATTCTTAGTGCAAGGCCGCAATATGGATTGCGCATCCTGAACTGTTAATAGTGCTCCACTTGTTTAGTCATGCATAATAATTCACTTTATACTAACTTAATAACCACAAATACCCACAATCTTAAAAATAAGGCAACTGGTTGACGAAGTTTGGTTATGACAAGAGAAAAAGCCCAGACAACAAGGTGTTTCTTCTTACTTACACAGGAGCTGTTCTGCCTGGGTTCTCGCAGTTTCCCCTGATGCTACTTCAAGTGCACCGTCCTGATTCGCATCACAGGCTCAATCCGCTGGTGTCTTTGATTTCTTATTTCGCTCTTGAACGCCTGGACACTGGACCTTGGAGTACGGATAGTGTCAATGCTGAGATCTAAAGCATTGACAGTACAATGACAATTACAAGGTGTTTACTGTCTCTTTAAGTAATTATATTTGAATTATATTAATCAATTAGCACTGAACATTAGTGATGTTGCGAACCTTAAAATTTCGGTTCGCGAACGGCGGACTTGAACTTCCGCAACTGTTCGCGAATAGGCAGGCGAACTTTAAAACCCACAAGGACTCTTTCTGGCCACAATAGTGATAGAAAAGTTGTTTCAAGGGGACTAACACCTGGACTGTGGCATGCCGGAGGGGGATCCATGTCAAAACTCCCAAGGAAAATTACATAGTTGATGCAGAGTCTGGTTTTAACCCATAAAGGGCTTTAATCACCTAACATTCCTAAAAAAATTTTTGAATAACGTGCTTTAAAACATCAGGTATGATGTTGTATTGATCAGGTAGTGTAAGGGTTACGCCCGCTTCACAGTGACAGACCAAACTCCCCGTGTAACGCACCGCAAACAACTGCAAACAGTCCATTTGCACAACCACGAGATTGATAGATTTGATAGATAGATACATAGATTACATAGATCAATAGATGCAATATACATATGATAGATACAAATTACATAGATCAATAGATGCAATATACATTTGATAGATACGAATTACATAGATCAATCGATGCAATATACATTTGATAGATACGAATTACATAGATCAAAAGATGCAATATACATTTGATAGATACGAATTACATAGATCAATAGATGCAATTTATATTTGATAGATACGATTGATAGTTAGATAGATTCGATAGATAAATAGATCGATTTGATAGATATATGATTTCCCTGACAGAGTATAACAATAAGACATGCGGTCTGGGACCCGTGGTGTGTTAAGTAGTATTATTCTTAGCAGTTTACTACCTGTTACTGCCCCTATTGGGGGCGGTCTATATGGCCTGCATTTTTGGAACCGGGAGATGGAAGAATATGATTGGTCTGTCCTCCTACTTCAAATTTGGCCTAAACACAAGTGGCTGTCTCAAATCAGTCCGGCCACGAGATAGATAGATTTGATAGATAGATATACATAGATTGATAGTTAGATAGAATTGATAGAAGATAAATAGATCGATTTGATAGATATATATAATTACCCTGACAAAGTATAATAATAAAACATGTGGTCTGGGTCCCATGGTAACTAGGTTGTGTTAAGTAGTACTATTCTTAGCACTTTAATACCTGTTACTCCCCCTATCGGGGGAGGTCTATATGGCCTGCATGATTACCCTGACCAAGTATAACAACAAAACATGCTGCCTGGGATCCATGGTAACTAGGTTGTGTTAAGTAGTACTGTTCTTAGCACTTTAATCCCTGTAACTGTGGGCCTGGCACACACGCTGGGAGGAAGGCAACTGCAATTAGATTACACTAGCTGACTGATGTTTCACAGTCAAAAAAGTTTTTTTTTAAATATTTATAATACTGTTATAACAAATATGATTGGTGGCACTAGTTGGCAAGTGGGCCTGGCACACACGCTGGCAGGCAATTGCAATTTGATTGCACTAGCAGACTGATGATTCACAGTCAAAAAAGTTTTTATTTTAAATATTTATAATACTGTTATAACAAATATGATTGGTGGCACTAGTTGGCAAGTGGGCCTGGCACACACGATGGCAGGCAGGAAACTGCAATTCAATTGCACTAGCAGACTGATGATTCACAGTCAAAAAAGTTTTTATTTTAAATATTTACACTACTGTTATAACAAATATGATTCGTGGCACTAGTTGGAAAGTGGGCCTGGCACACACACTGGCAGACAGGCAACTGCAATTAAATAAACTAGCAGACTGATGTTAAAGTTTTTTTTTTAAAAAAGTTACACTAATGTTACAACAGATAGGAGTGGTGGCACTGAGGATGGAAGCAGGCACAGTATGTGCTGGAAGCCTGACACACAGGCTGGCACTAGTGGCAGGCTGGCCTGGCAACTAAAATTAAATAACACTAGAAGACTGATGTAAAAGTTTTTTTTTACCAAATTTAAACTAATGTTACACCAGATAGGAGTGGTGGCACAGAGGATGGAAGTAGGCACAGTATATGCTGGCAGTCTGACACACAGGCTGGCACTAGTGGCAGCCAGGCTGGCCTGGCAACTAAAATTAAATAACACTAGAAAGAAGAGGACTGATGTAAAAGTTTTTTTTTTAATTTAAACTAATGTTACACCAATAAGTGGTGGAAAAAATAGCTATTATTCACAGTATATGATGTGGGCCTGACACACAGGCCTGATGGAAAATGAAATTAGATTACACTAGCAAAATGATGTAAAAGTTTTGTTTTGTTTTTAATTTAAAATAATGTTAACCAGATATCAGTGGTGGCACAGAAGAATTAATCACAGTATATGATGTGGGCCTGACACACAGGCCTTATAGAAAATGAAATTAGATTACACTAGCAAAATGATGTAAAAGTTTTTTTTTTTAAATTTACACTAATGTTACACCAGATATCAGTGGTGGCACAGAGCAATTAACCACAGTATATGATGTGAGCCTGACACACAGGCCTTATAGAAAATGAAATTAGATTACACTAGCAAAATGATGTAAATGTTTTTTTTTTTAATTTTACACTAATGTTACACCAGATATCAGTGGTGGCACAGAGCAGTTAATCACAGTATATGATGTGGGCCTGACACACAGGCCTGATAGAAAATGAAATTAGATTACACTAGCAAAATGATGTAAAAGTTTTTTTTTTTTTTTATTTACACTAATGATTGTTAAGCAGATATCAGTGGTGGCACAGAGCAATTAACCACATTATATGCTGTGAGTCTGACACACAGGCCTGATAGAAAATGAAATTAGATTACACTAGCAAAATGATGTAAAAGTTTTTTTTTTTAATTTTACACTAATGTTACACCAGATATCAGTGGTGGCACAGAGCAATTAATCACAGTATATGATGTGGGTCTGACACACAGGCCTGATAGAAAATGAAATTAGATTACACTAGCAAAATGATGTAAAAGTTTATTTTTTTAAATTTACACTAATGTTAAGCAGATATCAGTGGTGGCACTAATCACAGTATATGCTGTGAGCCTCACACACAGGCTGACAGCCAGGCAAATGCAAATAAAATTACAAATTAAAAAAAAAACAAAAAAAAAACGACTGAAGTTCTAGCCCTAAAAAGGGCTTTTTGGGCTGAAGTTCTAGCCCTAAAAAGGGCTTTTTGGGGTGCTGTCCTTACAGCAGAGATTAGATGAGTCCTTCAGGACTGTAGTGGACACAAAATACACTAGCCTAGCTATCTATTTCCCTATAAAATCACGAGCAGCAGCACTAACCCTCCTCTCAGTAACGGCTAGATTTAGAGTTTTGTCAGTAAGGACCCGCGTAGCTAACGCTGGCTTTTTTCTGGCCGCACCATAAAAATAACTCTGGTATTGAGAGTCCACAGAAAGGCTGTGTTAGGCTCCAAAAAAGGAGCGTAGAGCATATTTAACGCAACTGCAACTCTCGATACCAGAGTTGCTTACTGACGCGGCCAGCCTCAAAAACGTGCTTGTGCACGATTCCCCCATAGGAAACAATGGGGCTGTTTGAGCTGAAAAAAACCTAACACCTGCAAAAAAGCCGCGTTCAGCTCCTAACGCAGCACCATTGTTTCCTATGGGGAAACACTTCCTACGTCTGCACCTAACACTCTAACATGTACCCCGAGTCTAAACACCAACAACCTTACACTTATTAACCCCTATTCTGCCACCCCCGCTATTGCTGACCCCTGCATATTATTATTAACTCCTAATCTGCCGCTCCGTAAACCGCCGCTACTTACATTATCCCTATGTACCCCTAATCTGCTGCCCCTAACACCGCCGACCCCTATATTATATTTATTAACCCCTAATCTGCCCCCCTCAACGTCGCCTCCACCTGCCTACACTTATTAACCCCTAATCTGCCGAGCGGACCGCACCGCTATTATAATAAAGTTATTAACCCCTAATCCGCCTCACTAACCCTATAATAAATAGTATTAACTTCTAATCTGCCCTCCCTAACATCGCCGACACCGAACTTCAATTATTAACCCCTAATCTGCCGACTGGAGCTCACCGCTATTCTAATAAATGTATTAACCCCTAAAGCTAAGTCTAACCCTAACGCTAACACCCCCCTAAGTTAAATATAATTTTAATCTAACGAAATAAATTAACTCTTATTAAATAAATTATTCCTATTTAAAGCTAAATACTTACCTGTAAAATAAATCCTAATATAGCTACAATATAAATTATAATTATATTATAGCTATTTTAGGATTAATATTTATTTTACAGGTAACTTTGTATTTATTTTAACCAGGTACAATAGCTATTAAATAGTTAAGAACTATTTAATAGCTAAAATAGTTAAAATAATTACAAATTTACCTGTGAAATAAATCCTAACCTAAGTTACAATTAAACCCAACACTACACTATCAATAAATTAATTAAATAAAATACCTATAATTATCTACAATTAAACCTAACACTACACTATCAATAAATAAATGAAATACAATTCCTACAAATAAATACAATGAAATAAACTAACTAAAGTACAAAAAATAAAAAAGAACTAAGTTACAAAAAATAAAAAAATATTTACAAACATTAGAAATATATTACAACAATTTTAAACTAATTACACCTACTCTAAGCCCCCTAATAAAATAACAAAGCCCCCCAAAATAAAAAAATGCCCTACCCTATTCTAAATTACTAAAGTTCAAAGCTCTTTTACCTTACCAGCCCTGAACAGGGCCCTTTGTGGGGCATGCCCCAAGAAATTCAGCTCTTTTGCCTGTAAAAAAACATTACAACCCACCACCCACATACCCCTAATCTAACCCAAACCCCCCTTAAATAAACCTAACACTAAGCCGTCATCCATCCGGAGTGGAGCGGCAGCATCCTGAAGACCTCCGACGCGGAACATCCATCCTGGCCGACGACTGAACGACGAATGACGGTTCCTTTAAATGACGTCATCCAAGATGGCGTCCCTCGAATTCCGATTGGCTGATAGGATTCTATCAGCCAATTGGAATTAAGGTAGTAAAAATCTGATTGGCTGATTAAATCAGCCAATCAGATTGAGCTCGCATTCTATTGGCTGATCTGAACAGACAATAGAATGCAAGCTCAATCTGATTAGCTGATTGGATCAGCCAATCGGATTGAACTTGATTCTGATTGGCTGATTCCATCAGCCAATCAGAATATTCCTACCTTAATTCCGATTGGCTGATAGAATCCTATCAGCCAATCGGAATTCGAGGGACGCCATCTTGGATGACGTCATTTAAAGGAACCGTCATTCGTCGTTCAGTCGTCGGCCAGGATGGATGTTCCGCGTCGGAGGTCTTCAGGATGCTGCCGCTCCACTCCGGATGGATGACGATAGAAGATGCCTCTTGGATGAAGACTTCAATCGGATGGAATACCTCTTCTGCCCCGCTTGGATGAAGACTTCTACCGGATGGAGGACCTCTTCTTGCTCCGCTTGGATGAAGAATTTGGCTCGGCTGGGTGAAGACGACTCAAGGTAGGGAGATCTTAAGGGGCTTAGTGTTAGGTTTATTTAAGGGGGGTTTGGGTTAGATTAGGGGTATGTGGGTGGTGGGTTGTAATGTTGGGGGGGGTATTGTATGTTTTTTTTTACAGGCAAAAGAGCTGAACTTCTTGGGACATGCCCCGCAAAGGGCCCTGTTCAGGGCTGGTAAGGTAAAAGAGCTTTGAACTTTAGTAATTTAGAATAGGGTAGGGCATTTTTTTATTTCGGGGGGCTTTGTTATTTTATTAGGGGGCTTAGAGTAGGTGTAATTAGTTTAAAATTGTTGTAATATATTTCTAATGTTTGTAAATATTTTTTTATTTTTTGTAACTTAGTTCTTTTTTATTTTTTGTACTTTAGTTAGTTTATTTCATTGTATTTATTTGTAGGAATTGTATTTCATTTATTTATTGGTAGTCTAGTGTTAGGTTTAATTGTAGATAATTATAGGTATTTTATTTAATTAATTTATTGATAGTGTAGTGTTGGGTTTAATTGTAACTTAGGTTAGGATTTATTTCACAGGCAAATTTGTAATTATTTTAACTATTTTAGCTATTAAATAGTTCTTAACTATTTAATAGCTATTGTACCTGGTTAAAATAAATACAAAGTTACCTGTAAAATAAATATTAATCCTAAAATAGCTATAATATAATTATAATTTATATTGTAGCTATATTAGGATTTATTTTACAGGTAAGTATTTAGCTTTAAATAGGAATAATTTATTTAATAAGAGTTAATTTATTTCGTTAGATTAAAATTATATTTAACTTAGGGGGGTGTTAGTGTTAGGGTTAGACTTAGCTTTAGAGGTTAATACATTTATTAGAATAGCGGTGAGCTCCAGTCGGCAGATTAGGGGTTAATAATTGAAGTTAGGTTTCGGCGATGTTAGGGAGGGCAGATTAGGGGTTAATACTATTTATTATAGGGTTAGTGAGGCGGATTAGGGGTTAATAACTTTATTATAATAGCGGTGCGGTCCGCTCGGCAGATTAGGAGTTAATAAGTGTAGGCAGGTGGAGACGACGTTGTGGGGGCAGGTTAGGGGTTAATAAATATAATACAGGGGTTGGCGGTGTTAGGGGCAGCAGATTAGGGGTACATAAGTATAACGTAGGTGGCGGTCGGCAGATTAGGGGTTAAAAAAAATTAATCCAGTGGCGGCGATGTGGGGGGACCTCGGTTTAGGGGTACATAGGTAGTTTATGGGTGTTAGTGTACTTTAGAGTACAGTAGTTAAGAGCTTTATGAACCGGCGTTAGCCCAGAAAGCTCTTAACTACTGACTTTTTTCTGCTGCTGGAGTTTTGTCGTTAGATTTCTAAAGCTCACTTCAGCCACGACTCTAAATACCGGAGTTAGAAAAATCCCATTGAAAAGATAGGATACGCAATTGACGTAAGGGGATCTGCGGTATGGAAAAGTCGCGGCTGAAAAGTGAGCGTTAGACCCTTTTTTGAGTGACTCCAAATACCGGAGGTAGCCTAAAACCAGCGTTAGGAGCCTCTAACGCTGGTTTTCACGGCTACCGCCAAACTCCAAATCTAGGCCTATGAAAGCAGGATTGTAATGAATCTAAAATGGCACCTGCCCAGAAGCTGGGAGGGTCTGGGAGGGAGTGTCTGCTGCTGATTGGCTCAAATGTGTCTGCAGGCTGTGAGAAACAGGGTCAAAGTTTCCTCAATGATGACGAATAGGGGGCGGATCGAACATCGCATGTTTGCCCGCCGCGGCGAACAAGCTATGTTCGCCGGGAACTGTTCTCCGACGAACAGTTCGCGACATCACTACTGAACATGTGTGGTCTCACTGTCAATTTTGAATCTGCTCTTTTCTGATTGGTCAATAATTTGCATAACTAATGGATTAGAAGGGCTTAGAAAAAAGAGAAACACATTTACCAGTTTGTAATATTTTTGTATGGGAATTCCAATGCATCGGAATGCAGACTATTACGTCTTTCTTTTCTAAAGAGTTTTGCAGTGAAGGTCCATATTAAATAAAATACTTTTTTTTCAATGAAACTTGTAATTCTGATTAAGCGTTAGAAGCTTTGAATAAAGGAAAGGGAAATTAAGTGAAATATTCAATCACCCTGTAAAATGTACAATGTAAACGGAAAATAAAATAACATTACCAAATGCATTCATTTTTTATTTTGCTTTAACTCACTCAAAAAAGCCTGAAATTCTGAAATAATACTTAAAGTGTCATGAAACACAAACATTTTCTTTTCATGATTCAGACAGAGCATACAATTCTAAACAACTTACCAACTTACTTTTATTATCTAATTTGCTTCATTATCTTGAAATCCTTTGTTGAATACTATACCTAGGTAGGCTCAGGAGCTAGCAGATGATTGTTGGCTGCACATATATGCCTTTTGTTATTGGCTCATCTGATGTGTTCAGCTAGCTGCCAGTATTGCATTCATGTTCTTACAACAAAGGATTGTTGAAAATTGTATGTTCTATCTGACTCATGAAAAAAAAAATGGGGGTTTCCTGTACCTTTAAAGGGACAGTCAAGTCCATAAAAAAAAACCTTTCATGTTTCAAATAGGGCATGCAATTTTAAACAACTTTCCAATTTTCTTTTATCACCAATTTTGCTTTGTTCTCTTGGTATTCTTAGTTGAAAGCTAAACCTAGGAGGTTCATATGCTAATTTCTTAGACCTTGAAGGTCGCCTCTAATCTAAATGCATTTTGATAGTTGTTCACCACTAGAGGGCATTAGCTCACATGTTTCATATAGATAAAATTGAGCTCATGCACGTGAATTTACCATGGAGACAGCTCTGATTGGCTAAAATGCAAGTCTGTCAAAAGAACTGAAATAAGGGGGCAGTCTGCTGAGGCTTAGATACAAGATAATTACAGAGGTAAAACATGTATAATTATAACTGTGTTGGTTATGCAAAACTGGGGACTTGATAATGAAGGGATTATCTATCTTTTAAAACAACAAAAATTCTGGTGTTGACTGTCCCTTTAAAGGGACAGTCTAGTATAAATTAAACTTTCATTATTCAGATAGGACTTTTAATTTTAATTGACTTTCCAATTTACTTTTATCATCAAATTTGCTTTTTTCTCTTGGTATTCTTAGTTTAAACTAAACATAGGTAGGCTCATATGCTAATTTCTAAGCCTTTGAGGGCTGCCTCTTATCACATGCTTTTTAAATCTCTTTTCAACACAAAGAGACAGAAAGTACACGTGGGCCATATAGATAACACTGTTCAGGCACAGAAAGTTATTTAAGATCTAGCACAATACAATGCTAAATTTAAGACAATAGATAATAAACAGTCACAGTCATGTGATCAGGGGGCTGGAAGAAGGTTCTTAGATACAAGGTAATCACAAAGGTAAAAAGTACATTAATATAACTGTGTTGGTTATGCAAAACTGGGGAATGAGTAATAAAGGGATTATCTATCTTTTAAAACAATAACAATTCTATGGTTGACTGTCCCTTTAAGTATTGTGAAATTTACCTGAGCCTGCAACATCCTACACAGTGATTAGTTAGATTAGAGCATAAAACTATTTACATCTGCCTTTTATTGGCTTCAGCAAAGGGTACCAGGAAAATGGATGTTATCAGCCTTTTCAAAAGGCTGAACTGCTCTTGATTTGCAAAACCTTGTAAAATGTGCAAACTAATTGACAGTGTCAAATGAGCTGAAAATATTTCTTTTTCTAATACAGAGCTGGTATATGCTATGACTAAATTTCCTTTTTAAGCTTATACTGGAAAACATTGACGTAAAACTATAAATTATATTATAAATACACATACGACACAGCACATTTTACATTAAAAACAAATACAGAAGGTCTTAAAAATCAAGTATGTTTTCTTTGGTTTATCCAACTCAAAACATATGTCAATTATTGTTTTAATGTTTATTACTGCAATTTATTCTTTATAATTCTTTATGAAAAAATATGAAAATTTTACACAACTCAACAAATTGCAATATGAATATTCCAAAATAATATTTTATATACTGTAAACGGTTTTACAAGATTGTAAATTATTTGACATATTGTAAAAAATATTACAAGTTTTTGTTGCATGCACTAAAATAATCTTTATGAGGGATATATAAACCTATTTAAGAGGAGGGCCAAAAATTGAGAAAGTGAAAGAAAAGGATTAGAAAAAAAAAGCAAAAAAAACTCTATTTTGTGCTAAGCTAAATATTTTGTTTCTATTGAAAGGGTTAAGAAAACAAAGACGGAGTTGACAATTTCACCCCACTGGTAGCTGGGAATGCGCCACGGCAGGACAATGCTATCATTATCACATGGGCCTTTTCTCACTGGATTTTCCACAAAATCTTTAATAATTTGATTCTTTTCAGACCCAGCAGCAAGCTGAGCTCTTTAAGAACAGTAACAAAACCCCAAGAAAAACCAACTACTGAGAGGGGAGCTTTGGCGCAGAGTTGAGCAGAAGCCGATTAGGTTTGGCCTGAATAGATCCAGGCAGGGCCTAGCGCAGAAGCTCAGCCATAGTCCCTGTCTCATTCATTCTAGTACAATATCACCACCAGAGTCCAGGCCTAGACACTAAACTACACTATTATAAAAACTAGATTGATACACAACTTTGCCTCCCGGGAGGAGTGGAACTTTCAGACAATGTTCTTATGCTTGGGCCTATTCAAGCATTCTGACGTTTCCCATTCATATAAAGCATATCAATTCTTAATTGTGCTCCACACACAAATTACCAACATGGGGACACAATCAACTGAATTCTTGGGGGGGTTTGTAGCTGTTCATTAGAAACATGTTTGAGGCCGTTATTTCCCAGAAACCCCAGCAGGGTGGAAACCTTTCACAAACGTAAAAAGATTTTTAATTTAACATTGTTGTGGCTTTGTTTTTTTTCTGCTGTGTAATAATTCTGCTGCAATGAGACAAATGTAAAAACATTGTGGAGCTGAATATGCTTGCATAAATACACACGTGCAAAGACACCTGCATATGAACACACAAGCATGCACACATGCACGTGCATTAATAAAAGATGTAGTTGTTCACATGGAATGCTCAGGTAAAACATAAATAAGCCTAAGCCCACATGATTTTATTTGTTAGATTATGTAATTTTTGCAATATTCGCCATAAATAACTTTGTATTTAACCCCCACAAAGAGATCAAATACATAGATAAAGTCGCAATTGGAAGCTGCAAGCTTTGCAGCTCCCAAGTAGGATACAACCAGCCAGCCAATCAGGAGGGGCAGCCTCACAAACCTGCCAATCACTGACTGTGTTCAATTGAGCTCCCAAGCCGGACTTTATCTGTGTTTAACCATTTGTTGTTCTAATGGAATATAGCATAACATGGTTGCATTAGACTATACATTTACTAATATTTGACCCATTTATTACTCTAAAGAATCAGAATGAGAAGGACAATCTCTATAGACAGATGTCAGAAACACATCTTATTATGCTGATATACATGTGTGGCTATAGAATTCACCTATAGTTTTTGATCACTTTGGGAAAGACAAGCTTACGTTTTTGATTGGATGATCTGACTTCCCAACAGGTAGTCATTTGGGGCTGTAACTGTGTTGCTGTACGCGGTCTTTTCACTTGGTCACTGAATAGTGTAGGTCCTGGATGGCTGTGC